>NW_027125165.1:0-23996 GCF_022059095.1 Trypanosoma melophagium | reverse complement strand
ACAGACAAGAAACGCAACAAGACAACCTCCAATGTACGAGGTGGTAATGCTGCTGCTATCAGCGTTCTTCTCACCAACGGTACCCAATTGATTTGCAAGATGTTCCATTTGATTTGCAGCTGAGCCCTTGTTCTTGTCCTCGTTTATGGGTTCCTTTTCTGCAATAGATGCATTAGTCCTCTCGTTGACCTCAGTCGATGATGAGGTCGTTGATGGTGGGGTGTTATTGCTTGATTCATCCTTCTTTGGTTGGGCAGTTTTAACTGTTTGTGCAACTTTGGTGGGAATGAAAGACTCTTCTGGTGATGGAGATGCTGCTGTTGCTGGGACATTAATGGATGATGAAGAAGCAGAAGAAACCTCAGTTTGCGGTGTTGAATCCTTAGTTGAAGGTTTTAATTCGTTCTGTGATTCAACTTGGATTTGTGTTTGTCTTGAGTTTGAGTGATGGTCTTGAGATTCGGGTATTGTTTGCTTTTCATCTTGTTGAACTCTGCTTTCTTCCGTTGGTGAATCCGCACGCTGTGGCGAGATACCTGATGCGCTTTCATCCCTCTTCAGATGGCTATCCAAACTCTCAGGATTATGTGTAAAAGGTTCTCGTTTATCTTTTGAAATTTCCTGTTCAATGTTGTTTGAAACTGCAGTAGAGGAAATCGCAGGAACAGCAGCAGGGGAAGCAGGGTGAAGTGAGTTCTGAGTGGAAACAGTATTACCAACAACATGAACAGACGCTTGATCATGCAATTGTTGCAGATCTGTCGGCTGGTTTCTGCTGCTGATGCTGCCACTGCCAGAAACAACTTCGTTTTCTTTAAGATTACTCGCGTCACTACTTTCACTTCCACTTCCTGGACTAACGGCAGCCAAAGCATTATGATGATATGTTTCACTCCCCGGCCTCGTCAGGGAATCATCTCTGATTACAACCGGGTCGTTGCCTTCCATTATCTTGGGTGCACTCGGGAGTTCCTGTACATGTTTAGTAGTAACAGCTGTAGCTGGGTCAGGCTTGTGGGCGATCTGTTGGCTCTTTGCTGTTTCTTCGGCCCTTTCTTCTGTTGGCTTGTCATTCAGAACTTCATGCGTGTCACGAACTTCTGCACCCGTATAAAACTTAACGGTGAGAGTTTCAGTTTTCGGCAACCCGGTGCACACTTCTTCGTATTTGGGGCATTCAATAGTACCATTACTGAACACTGAACCATCCAATTCAACGGTTGCCTTGTCTCCGCTGCACTCATGCCACTGCTTATCATTTTGCTCATATCCTTTGAGTTGTACACTCACCGTCTTGTCATTACCACACTTCACTTTTGCACAAACACCAGCAATGTTAGGTTTTTTTTGGCCTTTTGGATCACGTAGAACTAAATCTTTAGCGCTTAAACACCGTGATTCTCGTCCGAAAAGACTGCCAGGCAACAGAGTCTCATCTCCACCCTCACAGGCAGTACCCACCAAGGGTCTGATGATTGGATCACCATCCATCAAGTCATTTACCGACTCGACACTTCCGTCGATGAAATAATGGTATCCCTCGGGTAACTTCTCACGGTCATTTTGCGTCAAACACATACCAAGGGCAAAGCGGTCCGAGGTGCACTGTAGGATATTATTCAGTTCTTCTTTCTTGCAGAACATGTTGGGGTATTCAGTATGTGTTGGATACTGTTTACCTTGAAGAAATTCACACCGAAATTGTTTTCCCCAGCTCATCGGTTCTGCCATGCTGAAATTGGCGCTGTAGAATTTCATTTCATGAAATGTGGCAAGTGTCAGTGCAGTGTAATACATGCCAGTGGGTTCACCAATGTACGTACTCATCAATTCATCCTTCGCAAGACGCCTCTCCCAGTGACTGTGGGTCCAGTAATTCGCACTTTGCAACGGCAAACCCTTCACTTCATCCTTTTGACAGTTGTAATGATTCTTCAGTATTTCAACAGTTTTTTCAAATTTCACAAAGTCAGATCCTCCACGGCCTCGGGTAGATTGTAGATCACCCTTGCGGGGTACTGTTATTCCCAGTGCTTTCATAAACTCACCTTCAAATCCAAGAGCATGCGCAATCTCATGTGCAGTAAAGCGAATATACTGCCGTGTTGCTTTTATATCCTTCACAACGAATTTAATAACGGCAGACGTTGGTCTCCCTTCGTCATCTTTACTGCAAATCGCAACGCCTCTCGTAGTGGAGAGACTCACGTAAATAACAAAATCAGCATTGGGAATACCATCGTTTTCATGCTTTTCGGGAATCACAAATTCTACGCACTCTTCCTGAGTTTCTTCTCCACTAATGGTTCTGATCTTTAGGTTCTCCTCCCCTCGTTTTACCTTAATGCGATCAGTGTGCAGTTTGATAGCTTTAGGCAAGACCTCCTTTAAAAGAATATCCCTCTGTTTCGGTATTATCTTCTTATTATTCTCATCACCGCAGAACTCTTCAAATTCTTCTTCAAGTCCTTCGTAGTCTTCCAGCCCTTTCATCGTTTTGCAATATGTTAGCACATCTTCCACACGTTCTGTATACACGGCAATGCGGATGGGCTGCCATTCCGGACCACTCTTATCATCAGCTTCTTCAGGAGCACTGACGGTGTACGTCTGCAAACCACTTTGCCCTTTCTGTGGTAATTGCTGCACAACACTGGCAGCAAAGCACCCGCAGGTGCAGTACAACAGGAACAGTGCAATACACAGCAGCTGACGCATGGAGCACTTTGTCATTTCTTACTGTGAGTGTGTTTGTGAGTGTGAGTGAGTCTGAGTTGCTCTTCTAATAGCATGCACAGTAAAAGAGAAGGAGAGATGAGTATAGAGAGATACATGTATGTATATATAGGTTACAGCAGAGAATCAAACACACGTATACATTAATAGTAATGCTATCAGAAACAATAATAACAACACCCCACAGTAAATGCAATATCAAGGTTTACGGTAGGAATAGGAACAATGGCCCCTGCTGCAGTCACATCGAACCACAACAGTTAAAGGACGCAAACAAAGAGAGATATGTGTGCCACACCATCAATCACAGTGTGTCTATCGCACAGAATCCTTAAGAGAGACTTGGGGAGGGCAAAGAAAAAGAGAAAAAGAAGCAATACATTTAAAAAAACAATACAGCCAAACACACAAGGATAAGAGACATCAATACTCACAAAAGACAACTCCTGTATTCAAATGTGCATCTCCCCTACATAACCCATTTAAAGAGAAAAAAAATCATTTAGAAGAATCCCCCAACCAGTAAAAAAAAAACACAGGCGACCACATCCCAGTTCCCCTTGCACTCGGTATGTGTGTACCTTTGTACACCCGAGACAGAGAACCGAGAAGCAGCACAGAGCAGCGCGGTGTGTATAAGTAGCGTATAATAATTATTATTTCCAAAAAAAAAAGAAAGAAATCACCGAGTGTATATACAGGTATATAGATACAGAGATATATATAATCCAAAAATATTAATAGCTATGCAGTCTTCCACAAGGAAAGTGAAGACCGCTGCGAGCCCAGCCAAAAAAAGAAAAGAAAAAAGGGAAGGGAAGGGAATCAATTATTGCTTATGCGTATATAAATTGAAGAAAAGGAAAAACATTATAGGACTATATAAGTTAGAGTACGCGTGTGGTGCTCACAGGGCCCCCACGGCAGCAACAGCACACACAAGAAGCATAAGAGGTCCAAAGAACGAGATAGCGATGCTGCTGTCAGCGTGATCATCCTTATTATCATCGCCCTTATGGGTCTGGCTCTGCTCCCCCACGCCGCTGTTCTCTTTCGACTCTGTGCTCGAGCTGCCCTGTTCTTTGGTTTCCCCCTCTTGTTGTTTTTGCTCTTCCTCTTCCTTCTCAGGTTTGGGTTCCACAACTTCTTCATACTGAATGGTGAAAGGTGCGGTTTTCGGGAGCCCGGTGCACACTTCTTCGTATTTGGGACACACAATAGTTACACCCTTGAACACTGAATTCTCAGTTTTAATTTCATCGCCATCCCTTCCGCACTCATGCCACTCAGTCTCTTTCATGCCCTTGTACTGCACCTTCACTTTCCCATCCTCACACGTCACCTTCGCACAAATCCCTTGAACTGTGACTCCATTTCCCTCATGTCCCTCGTTGAACTTCAGATCTTTCACATTTAAGCACCGCGACATATTGCTTACAATACTTCCAGGCATCAGTGTCTCATTACCATTCTCACATGTGGTCTGTTGAAACGGTTTGATGATGGGGCAGCCTTCCATCATTTCACTCTGTTCACCAATAGTTTGGAAGTAGTTGTACTCAGCAGGAATACCATGCTCGCTCTTGTCGTCCTTGGAGCAAACACCAAGAGCAAAACGATCAGAGGTGCACTGCAGTGCAGATTCACTTTCCTTGCAGAAGACGTTGGAGATCTTCTGCAACTCTTCCAGGTTTTTCGTGCACGTTTTCGTTATGAACTCACATCCAGACTGATTCCCCCAACTCATGCGTTCTGCCATGCTGAGATTCGCAGTGTAGTAGGGCATAGCATCAAATGCTGCAAGCGTCATTGCTGTGTAAAACATGCCAGAGGATTCACCAGTGTATGGACTCATCAGTTCATCCCGTGCGATGCGCCGCTCCCAATGTGCGGAATATCTATTCCCTTTATAATCCAAAATCACTCCCGCAATAGTATTGCACTTGTAGTGATTCTCGAACATCAGCTTCACAGCGTTACTCTTCACCATTCTGGACCACTTATATTCGCCGTTTATAAAGATAGTTCCTAGTTTTGTGTCGAGATATTTATACATGTATTCGGTGGCAAACCCAAGTGCATGCGCAATCTCGTGTGCAGTCGAGCGAATATACTGTCTCGTGGCAACAATATCCTTTGGTACAACGTTGATGCGGGCAGACGTCGGTCTATTATCTTCTTTCACACGAGTACAAACAAAGTTCCTTCACGCGATTTCAAGAGAACCACGTAAAGCAAGAAGTCAGCATTGTCAACACCTTCGTCTAAATGCTCTTTGGGAATATCGATCCCGTTGCAATTCCTTGCAAATCTCATATTCTGATCCTCTTCATACTCCTCTTTCCATAGCTTCAGTTTGCCCGTCACTGGCTTCACTTTAAGGCGATCCCTATGCAATTTAATTGCTTCAGGCAGAACATCCTTAAAAAGAGTATTCATCTTCTCTGTTGTCATCTTATTTGGACCTTCGCAGAGTTCTGGAGAGAATTCCATACGGTTTTCTGGACTGGTTTTGTTGATGCAGTGCATCATCGCATCCTCTACAAATTTCGTATACACGGCAAAACGGATGGGCTGCCATTCGTTACCATTCTTAGGGTCAGTAGTACTGGCGGTGTACGTCTGCAAAGCACTTTGCCCTTTCTGTGGTAATTGCTGCACAACACTGGCAGCAAAGCACCCGCAGGTGCAGTACAACAGGAACAGTGCAATACACAGCAGCTGACGCATGGAGCACTTTGTCATTTCTTACTGTGAGTGTGTTTGTGAGTGTGAGTGAGTCTGAGTTGCTCTTCTAATAGCATGCACAGTAAAAGAGAAGGAGAGATGAGTATAGAGAGATACATGTATGTATATATAGGTTACAGCAGAGAATCAAACACACGTATACATTAATAGTAATGCTATCAGAAACAATAATAACAACACCCCACAGTAAATGCAATATCAAGGTTTACGGTAGGAATAGGAACAATGGCCCCTGCTGCAGTCACATCGAACCACAACAGTTAAAGGACGCAAACAAAGAGAGATATGTGTGCCACACCATCATTCACAGTGTGTATATCGCATAGAATCCTTAAGAGAGACTTGGGGAGGGCAAAGAAAAAGAGAAAAAGAAGCAATACATTTAAAAAGAACAATACAGCCAAACACACAAGTATAAGAGACATCAATACTCACAAAAGACAACTCATGTATTCAAATGTGCATCTCCCCTATACAACCCATTTAAAGAGAAAAAAAATCATTTAGAAGAATCCCCCAACCAGTAAAAAAAAAACACAGGCGACCACATCCCAGTTCCCCTTGCACTCGGTATGTGTGTACCTTTGTACACCCGAGACAGAGAACCGAGAAGCAGCACAGAGCAGCGCGGTGTGTATAAGTAGCGTATAATAATTATTATTTTCAAAAAGAAAAAAAAAAAAATCACCGAGTGTATATACAGGTATATAGATACAGAGATATATATAATCCAAAAATATTAATAGCTATGCAGTCTTCCACAAGGAAAGTGAAGACCGCTGCGAGCCCAGCCAAAAAAAAGAAAAGAAAAAAGGGAAGGGAAGGGAAGGGAATCAATTATTGCTTATGCGTATATAAATTGAAGAAAAGGAAAAACATTATAGGACTATATAAGTTAGAGTACGCGTGTGGTGCTCACAGGGCCCCCACGGCAGCAACAGCACACACAAGAAGCATAAGAGGTCCAAAGAACGAGATAGCGATGCTGCTGTCAGCGTGATCATCCTTATTATCATCGCCCTTATGGGTCTGGCTCTGCTCCCCACGCCGCTGTTCTCTTTCGACTCTGTGCTCGAGCTGCCCTGTTCTTTGGTTTCCCCCTCTTGTTGTTTTTGCTCTTCCTCTTCCTTCTCAGGTTTGGGTTCCACAACTTCTTCATACTGAATGGTGAAAGGTGCGGTTTTCGGGAGCCCGGTGCACACTTCTTCGTATTTGGGACACACAATAGTTACACCCTTGAACACTGAATTCTCAGTTTTAATTTCATCGCCATCCCTTCCGCACTCATGCCACTCAGTCTCTTTCATGCCCTTGTACTGCACCTTCACTTTCCCATCCTCACACGTCACCTTCGCACAAATCCCTTGAACTGTGACTCCATTTCCCTCATGTCCCTCGTTGAACTTCAGATCTTTCACATTTAAGCACCGCGACATATTGCTTACAATACTTCCAGGCATCAGTGTCTCATTACCATTCTCACATGTGGTCTGTTGAAACGGTTTGATGATGGGGCAGCCTTCCATCATTTCACTCTGTTCACCAATAGTTTGGAAGTAGTTGTACTCAGCAGGAATACCATGCTCGCTCTTGTCGTCCTTGGAGCAAACACCAAGAGCAAAACGATCAGAGGTGCACTGCAGTGCAGATTCACTTTCCTTGCAGAAGACGTTGGAGATCTTCTGCAACTCTTCCAGGTTTTTCGTGCACGTTTTCGTTATGAACTCACATCCAGACTGATTCCCCCAACTCATGCGTTCTGCCATGCTGAGATTCGCAGTGTAGTAGGGCATAGCATCAAATGCTGCAAGCGTCATTGCTGTGTAAAACATGCCAGAGGATTCACCAGTGTATGGACTCATCAGTTCATCCCGTGCGATGCGCCGCTCCCAATGTGCGGAATATCTATTCCCTTTATAATCCAAAATCACTCCCGCAATAGTATTGCACTTGTAGTGATTCTCGAACATCAGCTTCACAGCGTTACTCTTCACCATTCTGGACCACTTATATTCGCCGTTTATAAAGATAGTTCCTAGTTTTGTGTCGAGATATTTATACATGTATTCGGTGGCAAACCCAAGTGCATGCGCAATCTCGTGTGCAGTCGAGCGAATATACTGTCTCGTGGCAACAATATCCTTTGGTACAACGTTGATGCGGGCAGACGTCGGTCTATTATCTTCTTTCACACGAGTACAAACAAAAGTTCCTTCACGCGATTTCAAGAGAACCACGTAAAGCAAGAAGTCAGCATTGTCAACACCTTCGTCTAAATGCTCTTTGGGAATATCGATCCCGTTGCAATTCCTTGCAAATCTCATATTCTGATCCTCTTCATACTCCTCTTTCCATAGCTTCAGTTTGCCCGTCACTGGCTTCACTTTAAGGCGATCCCTATGCAATTTAATTGCTTCAGGCAGAACATCCTTAAAAAGAGTATTCATCTTCTCTGTTGTCATCTTATTTGGACCTTCGCAGAGTTCTGGAGAGAATTCCATACGGTTTTCTGGACTGGTTTTGTTGATGCAGTGCATCATCGCATCCTCTACAAATTTCGTATACACGGCAAAACGGATGGGCTGCCATTCGTTACCATTCTTAGGGTCAGTAGTACTGGCGGTGTACGTCTGCAAAGCACTTTGCCCTTTCTGTGGTAATTGCTGCACAACACTGGCAGCAAAGCACCCGCAGGTGCAGTACAACAGGAACAGTGCAATACACAGCAGCTGACGCATGGAGCACTTTGTCATTTCTTACTGTGAGTGTGTTTGTGAGTGTGAGTGAGTCTGAGTTGCTCTTCTAATAGCATGCACAGTAAAAGAGAAGGAGAGATGAGTATAGAGAGATACATGTATGTATATATAGGTTACAGCAGAGAATCAAACACACGTATACATTAATAGTAATGCTATCAGAAACAATAATAACAACACCCCACAGTAAATGCAATATCAAGGTTTACGGTAGGAATAGGAACAATGGCCCCTGCTGCAGTCACATCGAACCACAACAGTTAAAGGACGCAAACAAAGAGAGATATGTGTGCCACACCATCAATCACAGTGTGTCTATCGCACAGAATCCTTAAGAGAGACTTGGGGAGGGCAAAGAAAAAGAGAAAAAGAAGCAATACATTTAAAAAAACAATACAGCCAAACACACAAGGATAAGAGACATCAATACTCACAAAAGACAACTCCTGTATTCAAATGTGCATCTCCCCTACATAACCCATTTAAAGAGAAAAAAAATCATTTAGAAGAATCCCCCAACCAGTAAAAAAAAACACAGGCGACCACATCCCAGTTCCCCTTGCACTCGGTATGTGTGTACCTTTGTACACCCGAGACAGAGAACCGAGAAGCAGCACAGAGCAGCGCGGTGTGTATAAGTAGCGTATAATAATTATTATTTTCAAAAAGAAAAAAGAAAAAATCACCGAGTGTATATACAGGTATATAGATACAGAGATATATATAATCCAAAAAGATTAATAGCTATGCAGTCTTCCACAAGGAAAGTGAAGACCGCTGCGAGCCTAGCCAAAAAAAGAAAAAAAAAGGGAAGGGAAGGGAATCAATTATTGCTTATGCGTATATAAATTGAAGAAAAGGAAAAACATTATAGGACTATATAAGTTAGAGTACGCGTGTGGTGCTCACAGGGCCCCCACGGCAGCAACAGCACACACAAGAAGCATAAGAGGTCCAAAGAACGAGATAGCGATGCTGCTGTCAGCGTGATCATCCTTATTATCATCGCCCTTATGGGTCTGGCTCTGCTCCCCCACGCCGCTGTTCTCTTTCGACTCTGTGCTCGAGCTGCCCTGTTCTTTGGTTTCCCCCTCTTGTTGTTTTTGCTCTTCCTCTTCCTTCTCAGGTTTGGGTTCCACAACTTCTTCATACTGAATGGTGAAAGGTGCGGTTTTCGGGAGCCCGGTGCACACTTCTTCGTATTTGGGACACACAATAGTTACACCCTTGAACACTGAATTCTCAGTTTTAATTTCATCGCCATCCCTTCCGCACTCATGCCACTCAGTCTCTTTCATGCCCTTGTACTGCACCTTCACTTTCCCATCCTCACACGTCACCTTCGCACAAATCCCTTGAACTGTGACTCCATTTCCCTCATGTCCCTCGTTGAACTTCAGATCTTTCACATTTAAGCACCGCGACATATTGCTTACAATACTTCCAGGCATCAGTGTCTCATTACCATTCTCACATGTGGTCTGTTGAAACGGTTTGATGATGGGGCAGCCTTCCATCATTTCACTCTGTTCACCAATAGTTTGGAAGTAGTTGTACTCAGCAGGAATACCATGCTCGCTCTTGTCGTCCTTGGAGCAAACACCAAGAGCAAAACGATCAGAGGTGCACTGCAGTGCAGATTCACTTTCCTTGCAGAAGACGTTGGAGATCTTCTGCAACTCTTCCAGGTTTTTCGTGCACGTTTTCGTTATGAACTCACATCCAGACTGATTCCCCCAACTCATGCGTTCTGCCATGCTGAAATTCGCAGTGTAGTAGGGCATAGCATCAAATGCTGCAAGCGTCATTGCTGTGTAAAACATGCCAGAGGATTCACCAGTGTATGGACTCATCAGTTCATCCCGTGCGATGCGCCGCTCCCAATGTGCGGAATATCTATTCCCTTTATAATCCAAAATCACTCCCGCAATAGTATTGCACTTGTAGTGATTCTCGAACATCAGCTTCACAGCGTTACTCTTCACCATTCTGGACCACTTATATTCGCCGTTTATAAAGATAGTTCCTAGTTTTGTGTCGAGATATTTATACATGTATTCGGTGGCAAACCCAAGTGCATGCGCAATCTCGTGTGCAGTCGAGCGAATATACTGTCTCGTGGCAACAATATCCTTTGGTACAACGTTGATGCGGGCAGACGTCGGTCTATTATCTTCTTTCACACGAGTACAAACAAAAGTTCCTTCACGCGATTTCAAGAGAACCACGTAAAGCAAGAAGTCAGCATTGTCAACACCTTCGTCTAAATGCTCTTTGGGAATATCGATCCCGTTGCAATTCCTTGCAAATCTCATATTCTGATCCTCTTCATACTCCTCTTTCCATAGCTTCAGTTTGCCCGTCACTGGCTTCACTTTAAGGCGATCCCTATGCAATTTAATTGCTTCAGGCAGAACATCCTTAAAAAAGAGTATTCATCTTCTCTGTTGTCATCTTATTTGGACCTTCGCAGAGTTCTGGAGAGAATTCCATACGGTTTTCTGGACTGGTTTTGTTGATGCAGTGCATCATCGCATCCTCTACAAATTTCGTATACACGGCAAAACGGATGGGCTGCCATTCGTTACCATTCTTAGGGTCAGTAGTACTGGCGGTGTACGTCTGCAAAGCACTTTGCCCTTTCTGTGGTAATTGCTGCACAACACTGGCAGCAAAGCACCCGCAGGTGCAGTACAACAGGAACAGTGCAATACACAGCAGCTGACGCATGGAGCACTTTGTCATTTCTTACTGTGAGTGTGTTTGTGAGTGTGAGTGAGTCTGAGTTGCTCTTCTAATAGCATGCACAGTAAAAGAGAAGGAGAGATGAGTATAGAGAGATACATGTATGTATATATAGGTTACAGCAGAGAATCAAACACACGTATACATTAATAGTAATGCTATCAGAAACAATAATAACAACACCCCACAGTAAATGCAATATCAAGGTTTACGGTAGGAATAGGAACAATGGCCCCTGCTGCAGTCACATCGAACCACAACAGTTAAAGGACGCAAACAAAGAGAGATATGTGTGCCACACCATCAATCACAGTGTGTCTATCGCACAGAATCCTTAAGAGAGACTTGGGGAGGGCAAAGAAAAAGAGAAAAAGAAGCAATACATTTAAAAAAACAATACAGCCAAACACACAAGGATAAGAGACATCAATACTCACAAAAGACAACTCCTGTATTCAAATGTGCATCTCCCCTACATAACCCATTTAAAGAGAAAAAAATCATTTAGAAGAATCCCCCAACCAGTAAAAAAAAAAACACAGGCGACCACATCCCAGTTCCCCTTGCACTCGGTATGTGTGTACCTTTGTACACCCGAGACAGAGAACCGAGAAGCAGCACAGAGCAGCGCGGTGTGTATAAGTAGCGTATAATAATTATTATTTTCAAAAAGAAAAAAGAAAAAATCACCGAGTGTATATACAGGTATATAGATACAGAGATATATATAATCCAAAAATATTAATAGCTATGCAGTCTTCCACAAGGAAAGTGAAGACCGCTGCGAGCCCAGCCAAAAAAAGAAAAGAAAAAAGGGAAGGGAAGGGAAGGGAATCAATTATTGCTTATGCGTATATAAATTGAAGAAAAGGAAAAACATTATAGGACTATATAAGTTAGAGTACGCGTGTGGTGCTCACAGGGCCCCCACGGCAGCAACAGCACACACAAGAAGCATAAGAGGTCCAAAGAACGAGATAGCGATGCTGCTGTCAGCGTGATCATCCTTATTATCATCGCCCTTATGGGTCTGGCTCTGCTCCCCCACGCCGCTGTTCTCTTTCGACTCTGTGCTCGAGCTGCCCTGTTCTTTGGTTTCCCCCTCTTGTTGTTTTTGCTCTTCCTCTTCCTTCTCAGGTTTGGGTTCCACAACTTCTTCATACTGAATGGTGAAAGGTGCGGTTTTCGGGAGCCCGGTGCACACTTCTTCGTATTTGGGACACACAATAGTTACACCCTTGAACACTGAATTCTCAGTTTTAATTTCATCGCCATCCCTTCCGCACTCATGCCACTCAGTCTCTTTCATGCCCTTGTACTGCACCTTCACTTTCCCATCCTCACACGTCACCTTCGCACAAATCCCTTGAACTGTGACTCCATTTCCCTCATGTCCCTCGTTGAACTTCAGATCTTTCACATTTAAGCACCGCGACATATTGCTTACAATACTTCCAGGCATCAGTGTCTCATTACCATTCTCACATGTGGTCTGTTGAAACGGTTTGATGATGGGGCAGCCTTCCATCATTTCACTCTGTTCACCAATAGTTTGGAAGTAGTTGTACTCAGCAGGAATACCATGCTCGCTCTTGTCGTCCTTGGAGCAAACACCAAGAGCAAAACGATCAGAGGTGCACTGCAGTGCAGATTCACTTTCCTTGCAGAAGACGTTGGAGATCTTCTGCAACTCTTCCAGGTTTTTCGTGCACGTTTTCGTTATGAACTCACATCCAGACTGATTCCCCCAACTCATGCGTTCTGCCATGCTGAAATTCGCAGTGTAGTAGGGCATAGCATCAAATGCTGCAAGCGTCATTGCTGTGTAAAACATGCCAGAGGATTCACCAGTGTATGGACTCATCAGTTCATCCCGTGCGATGCGCCGCTCCCAATGTGCGGAATATCTATTCCCTTTATAATCCAAAATCACTCCCGCAATAGTATTGCACTTGTAGTGATTCTCGAACATCAGCTTCACAGCGTTACTCTTCACCATTCTGGACCACTTATATTCGCCGTTTATAAAGATAGTTCCTAGTTTTGTGTCGAGATATTTATACATGTATTCGGTGGCAAACCCAAGTGCATGCGCAATCTCGTGTGCAGTCGAGCGAATATACTGTCTCGTGGCAACAATATCCTTTGGTACAACGTTGATGCGGGCAGACGTCGGTCTATTATCTTCTTTCACACGAGTACAAACAAAAGTTCCTTCACGCGATTTCAAGAGAACCACGTAAAGCAAGAAGTCAGCATTGTCAACACCTTCGTCTAAATGCTCTTTGGGAATATCGATCCCGTTGCAATTCCTTGCAAATCTCATATTCTGATCCTCTTCATACTCCTCTTTCCATAGCTTCAGTTTGCCCGTCACTGGCTTCACTTTAAGGCGATCCCTATGCAATTTAATTGCTTCAGGCAGAACATCCTTAAAAAGAGTATTCATCTTCTCTGTTGTCATCTTATTTGGACCTTCGCAGAGTTCTGGAGAGAATTCCATACGGTTTTCTGGACTGGTTTTGTTGATGCAGTGCATCATCGCATCCTCTACAAATTTCGTATACACGGCAAAACGGATGGGCTGCCATTCGTTACCATTCTTAGGGTCAGTAGTACTGGCGGTGTACGTCTGCAAAGCACTTTGCCCTTTCTGTGGTAATTGCTGCACAACACTGGCAGCAAAGCACCCGCAGGTGCAGTACAACAGGAACAGTGCAATACACAGCAGCTGACGCATGGAGCACTTTGTCATTTCTTACTGTGAGTGTGTTTGTGAGTGTGAGTGAGTCTGAGTTGCTCTTCTAATAGCATGCACAGTAAAAGAGAAGGAGAGATGAGTATAGAGAGATACATGTATGTATATATAGGTTACAGCAGAGAATCAAACACATGTATACATTAATAGTAATGCTATCAGAAACAATAATAACAACACCCCACAGTAAATGCAATATCAAGGGCTACAGTAGGAATAGGAACAATGGCCCCTGCTGCAGTCACATCAAACCACAACAGTTAAAGGACGCAAACAAAGAGAGATATGTGTGCCACACCATCATTCACAGTGTGTCTATCGCATAGAATCCTTAAGAGAGACTTGGGGAGGGCAAAGAAAAAGAGAAAAAGAGGAAAAAACAACATATATAATAAACAATACAGCAAAAACATCAGCACAGAAATAACTACAGAAACACATAAACTTCTTACCCAGAATGCTTTAACTTTTTAACAAAGAATCCCGGTAACAAAAAAAGCCCAATGATAATAAGTCCAAGTTTATGTTTATTGCTCATCCGACACTGTCATTGCTCTTTCACCATATATATATGTGTGTGTACTCTCATGTATATGGCTACAAACAGTGTGATTCTGCAGAGTGCGTATTTGATAATTATTTGTTTTCCGAAAATGAATAAAATCATAGCAATAAATCATAAGCAGTTAAAACAAAATTTTCCAATGCAGCGAAGAACGCTGAAAAAAAAAGTAAAAAAAAGAAAAAAATGAACGGCCAATGTATTGCGGTATATGAGGTTAAATTCAAAGGACCGTATTAAGCAAAAGTGCTTATTATTATGAATATGGATAGAACTCTCATGTAACCATCACGAAACCAACACAACACAGACAAGAAACGCAACAAGACAACCTCCAATGTACGAGGTGGTAATGCTGCTGCTATCAGCGTTCTTCTCACCAACGGTACCCAATTGATTTGCAAGATGTTCCATTTGATTTGCAGCTGAGCCCTTGTTCTTGTCCTCGTTTATGGGTTCCTTTTCTGCAATAGATGCATTAGTCCTCTCGTTGACCTCAGTCGATGATGAGGTCGTTGATGGTGGGGTGTTATTGCTTGATTCATCCTTCTTTGGTTGGGCAGTTTTAACTGTTTGTGCAACTTTGGTGGGAATGAAAGACTCTTCTGGTGATGGAGATGCTGCTGTTGCTGGGACATTAATGGATGATGAAGAAGCAGAAGAAACCTCAGTTTGCGGTGTTGAATCCTTAGTTGAAGGTTTTAATTCGTTCTGTGATTCAACTTGGATTTGTGTTTGTTTTGAGTTTGAGTGATGGTCTTGAGATTCGGGTATTGTTTGCTTTTCATCTTGTTGAACTCTGCTTTCTTCCGTTGGTGAATCCGCACGCTGTGGCGAGATACCTGATGCGCTTTCATCCCTCTTCAGATGGCTATCCAAACTCTCAGGATTATGTGTAAAAGGTTCTCGTTTATCTTTTGAAATTTCCTGTTCAATGTTGTTTGAAACTGCAGTAGAGGAAATCGCAGGAACAGCAGCAGGGGAAGCAGGGTGAAGTGAGTTCTGAGTGGAAACAGTATTACCAACAACATGAACAGACGCTTGGTCATGCAATTGTTGCAGATCTGTCGGCTGGTTTCTGCTGCTGATGCTGCCACTGCCAGAAACAACTTCGTTTTCTTTAAGATTACTCGCGTCACTACTTTCACTTCCACTTCCTGGACTAACGGCAGCCAAAGCATTATGATGATATGTTTCACTCCCCGGCCTCGTCAGGGAATCATCTCTGATTACAACCGGGTCGTTGCCTTCCATTATCTTGGGTGCACTCGGGAGTTCCTGTACATGTTTAGTAGTAACAGCTGTAGCTGGGTCAGGCTTGTGGGCGATCTGTTGGCTCTTTGCTGTTTCTTCGTCCCTTTCTTCTGTTGGCTTGTCATTCAGAACTTCATGCGTGTCACGAACTTCTGCACCCGTATAAAACTTAACGGTGAGAGTTTCAGTTTTCGGCAACCCGGTGCACACTTCTTCGTATTTGGGGCATTCAATAGTACCATTACTGAACACTGAACCATCCAATTCAACGGTTGCCTTGTCTCCGCTGCACTCATGCCACTGCTTATCATTTTGCTCATATCCTTTGAGTTGTACACTCACCGTCTTGTCATTACCACACTTCACTTTTGCACAAACACCAGCAATGTTAGGTTTTTTTTGGCCTTTTGGATCACGTAGAACTAAATCTTTAGCGCTTAAACACCGTGATTCTCGTCCGAAAAGACTGCCAGGCAACAGAGTCTCATCTCCACCCTCACAGGCAGTACCCACCAAGGGTCTGATGATTGGATCACCATCCATCAAGTCATTTACCGACTCGACACTTCCGTCGATGAAATAATGGTATCCCTCGGGTAACTTCTCACGGTCATTTTGCGTCAAACACATACCAAGGGCAAAGCGGTCCGAGGTGCACTGTAGGATATTATTCAGTTCTTCTTTCTTGCAGAACATGTTGGGGTATTCAGTATGTGTTGGATACTGTTTACCTTGAAGAAATTCACACCGAAATTGTTTTCCCCAGCTCATCGGTTCTGCCATGCTGAAATTGGCGCTGTAGAATTTCATTTCATGAAATGTGGCAAGTGTCAGTGCAGTGTAATACATGCCAGTGGGTTCACCAATGTACGTACTCATCAATTCATCCTTCGCAAGACGCCTCTCCCAGTGACTGTGGGTCCAGTAATTCGCACTTTGCAACGGCAAACCCTTCACTTCATCCTTTTGACAGTTGTAATGATTCTTCAGTATTTCAACAGTTTTTTCAAATTTCACAAAGTCAGATCTTCCACGGCCTCGGGTAGATTGTAGATCACCCTTGCGGGGTACTGTTATTCCCAGTGCTTTCATAAACTCACCTTCAAATCCAAGAGCATGCGCAATCTCATGTGCAGTAAAGCGAATATACTGCCGTGTTGCTTTTATATCCTTCACAACGAATTTAATAACGGCAGACGTTGGTCTCCCTTCGTCATCTTTACTGCAAATCGCAACGCCTCTCGTAGTGGAGAGACTCACGTAAATAACAAAATCAGCATTGGGAATACCATCGTTTTCATGCTTTTCGGGAATCACAAATTCTACGCACTCTTCCTGAGTTTCTTCTCCACTAATGGTTCTGATCTTTAGGTTCTCCTCCCCTCGTTTTACCTTAATGCGATCAGTGTGCAGTTTGATAGCTTTAGGCAAGACCTCCTTTAAAAGAATATCCCTCTGTTTCGGTATTATCTTCTTATTATTCTCATCACCGCAGAACTCTTCAAATTCTTCTTCAAGTCCTTCGTAGTCTTCCAGCCCTTTCATCGTTTTGCAATATGTTAGCACATCTTCCACACGTTCTGTATACACGGCAATGCGGATGGGCTGCCATTCCGGACCACTCTTATCATCAGCTTCTTCAGGAGCACTGACGGTGTACGTCTGCAAAGCACTTTGCCCTTTCTGTGGTAATTGCTGCACAACACTGGCAGCAAAGCACCCGCAGGTGCAGTACAACAGGAACAGTGCAATACACAGCAGCTGACGCATGGAGCACTTTGTCATTTCTTACTGTGAGTGTGTTTGTGAGTGTGAGTGAGTCTGAGTTGCTCTTCTAATAGCATGCACAGTAAAAGAGAAGGAGAGATGAGTATAGAGAGATACATGTATGTATATATAGGTTACAGCAGAGAATCAAACACACGTATACATTAATAGTAATGCTATCAGAAACAATAATAACAACACCCCACAGTAAATGCAATATCAAGGTTTACGGTAGGAATAGGAACAATGGCCCCTGCTGCAGTCACATCGAACCACAACAGTTAAAGGACGCAAACAAAGAGAGATATGTGTGCCACACCATCAATCACAGTGTGTCTATCGCACAGAATCCTTAAGAGAGACTTGGGGAGGGCAAAGAAAAAGAGAAAAAGAAGCAATACATTTAAAAAAACAATACAGCCAAACACACAAGGATAAGAGACATCAATACTCACAAAAGACAACTCCTGTATTCAAATGTGCATCTCCCCTACATAACCCATTTAAAGAGAAAAAAAATCATTTAGAAGAATCCCCCAACCAGTAAAAAAAAAAACACAGGCGACCACATCCCAGTTCCCCTTGCACTCGGTATGTGTGTACCTTTGTACACCCGAGACAGAGAACCGAGAAGCAGCACAGAGCAGCGCGGTGTGTATAAGTAGCGTATAATAATTATTATTTCCAAAAAAAAAAGAAAGAAATCACCGAGTGTATATACAGGTATATAGATACAGAGATATATATAATCCAAAAATATTAATAGCTATGCAGTCTTCCACAAGGAAAGTGAAGACCGCTGCGAGCCCAGCCAAAAAAAGAAAAGAAAAAAGGGAAGGGAAGGGAAGGGAATCAATTATTGCTTATGCGTATATAAATTGAAGAAAAGGAAAAACATTATAGGACTATATAAGTTAGAGTACGCGTGTGGTGCTCACAGGGCCCCCCACGGCAGCAACAGCACACACAAGAAGCATAAGAGGTCCAAAGAACGAGATAGCGATGCTGCTGTCACTGTCCTTCCCAGAACTGACACCGGTAGGGTTTTTGCTGCTTTCAACTTCACTATAATCTGTATCCTTCTCCGTGTTGTGATCACCTTGTTCATTTGCCAAACTACCTGTGTTGTTGTTATCAGGGGATTCTGACTTTGATGACTCTCCCTCTTTCGGTGGAATTTCCTCCTCCTGTGGAGCTTCGTCCTGCGGTGTCTTCTCGTGATGCTGTGAGTCTTTAGTTTCTGGTGCATTCCCAGGTTTTGATGAATCCTCCTTCTGTGATGAATCCATGTTGTGTGGTGGAATTACGCTTGTGTTCGAATTGTCGCTGACGTTGTCATGAGATTCATCACTGGGAACGGTTGCTGTGTCAGCGGACTGGCTCACATTGTCCTCTTCTGTTGTTGATGATATTGTTGCATCACCACTGGGTGTCACAGTAGTCTCGTTGTCGTCATCATCGTCCTTCTCCTTCTCCTTCTCCTCCTTCACCTCTACACTCGTATTGGGTGGCACTTGCGGTAAGGTATCCACTGTACTCTCTGGTTTCGTATCCGTCTGTGTTCCATTCTTCTCATTCACAGTTGGCACATTTACTTCCTTCTCGACATTATCATCAGGATTGGGTGCGGGAGATACAGGCGTATGTTCCGTGTTTGTCTGCTCTTCCTCTTCATCTTCATCTTCCTTCACAACAGTGTCGTACACATCACCACCTTGTGGGCCATTATAAAACTTAATGGTGAGAGTTTCAGTTTTCGGCAACCCGGTGCACACTTCTTCGTATTTGGGGCATTCAATAGTACCATTACTGAACACTGAACCATCCAATTCAACGGTTGCCTTGTCTCCGCTGCACTCATGCCACTGCTTATCATTTTGCTCATATCCTTTGAGTTGTACACTCACCGTCTTGTCATTACCACACTTCACTTTTGCACAAACACCAGCAATGTTAGGTTTTTTTTGGCCTTTTGGATCACGTAGAACTAAATCTTTAGCGCTTAAACACCGTGATTCTCGTCCGAAAAGACTGCCAGGCAACAGAGTCTCATCTCCACCCTCACAGGCAGTACCCACCAAGGGTCTGATGATTGGATCACCATCCATCAAGTCATTTACCGACTCGACACTTCCGTCGATGAAATAATGGTATCCCTCGGGTAACTTCTCACGGTCATTTTGCGTCAAACACATACCAAGGGCAAAGCGGTCCGAGGTGCACTGTAGGATATTATTCAGTTCTTCTTTCTTGCAGAACATGTTGGGGTATTCAGTATGTGTTGGATACTGTTTACCTTGAAGAAATTCACACCGAAATTGTTTTCCCCAGCTCATCGGTTCTGCCATGCTGAAATTGGCGCTGTAGAATTTCATTTCATGAAATGTGGCAAGTGTCAGTGCAGTGTAATACATGCCAGTGGGTTCACCAATGTACGTACTCATCAATTCATCCTTCGCAAGACGCCTCTCCCCAGTGACTGTGGGTCCAGTAATTCGCACTTTGCAACGGCAAACCCTTCACTTCATCCTTTTGACAGTTGTAATGATTCTTCAGTATTTCAACAGTTTTTTCAAATTTCACAAAGTCAGATCTTCCACGGCCTCGGGTAGATTGTAGATCACCCTTGCGGGGTACTGTTATTCCCAGTGCTTTCATAAACTCACCTTCAAATCCAAGAGCATGCGCAATCTCATGTGCAGTAAAGCGAATATACTGCCGTGTTGCTTTTATATCCTTCACAACGAATTTAATAACGGCAGACGTTGGTCTCCCTTCGTCATCTTTACTGCAAATCGCAACGCCTCTCGTAGTGGAGAGACTCACGTAAATAACAAAATCAGCATTGGGAATACCATCGTTTTCATGCTTTTCGGGAATCACAAATTCTACGCACTCTTCCTGAGTTTCTTCTCCACTAATGGTTCTGATCTTTAGGTTCTCCTCCCCTCGTTTTACCTTAATGCGATCAGTGTGCAGTTTGATAGCTTTAGGCAAGACCTCCTTTAAAAGAATATCCCTCTGTTTCGGTATTATCTTCTTATTATTCTCATCACCGCAGAACTCTTCAAATTCTTCTTCAAGTCCTTCGTAGTCTTCCAGCCCTTTCATCGTTTTGCAATATGTTAGCACATCTTCCACACGTTCTGTATACACGGCAATGCGGATGGGCTGCCATTCCGGACCACTCTTATCATCAGCTTCTTCAGGAGCACTGACGGTGTACGTCTGCAAAGCACTTTGCCCTTTCTGTGGTAATTGCTGCACAACACTGGCAGCAAAGCACCCGCAGGTGCAGTACAACAGGAACAGTGCAATACACAGCAGCTGACGCATGGAGCACTTTGTCATTTCTTACTGTGAGTGTGTTTGTGAGTGTGAGTGAGTCTGAGTTGCTCTTCTAATAGCATGCACAGTAAAAGAGAAGGAGAGATGAGTATAGAGAGATACATGTATGTATATATAGGTTACAGCAGAGAATCAAACACACGTATACATTAATAGTAATGCTATCAGAAACAATAATAACAACACCCCACAGTAAATGCAATATCAAGGTTTACGGTAGGAATAGGAACAATGGCCCCTGCTGCAGTCACATCGAACCACAACAGTTAAAGGACGCAAACAAAGAGAGATATGTGTGCCACACCATCAATCACAGTGTGTCTATCGCACAGAATCCTTAAGAGAGACTTGGGGAGGGCAAAGAAAAAGAGAAAAAGAAGCAATACATTTAAAAAAACAATACAGCCAAACACACAAGGATAAGAGACATCAATACTCACAAAAGACAACTCCTGTATTCAAATGTGCATCTCCCCTACATAACCCATTTAAAGAGAAAAAAAATCATTTAGAAGAATCCCCCAACCAGTAAAAAAAAAACACAGGCGACCACATCCCAGTTCCCCTTGCACTCGGTATGTGTGTACCTTTGTACACCCGAGACAGAGAACCGAGAAGCAGCACAGAGCAGCGCGGTGTGTATAAGTAGCGTATAATAATTATTATTTTCAAAAAGAAAAAAGAAAAAATCACCGAGTGTATATACAGGTATATAGATACAGAGATATATATAATCCAAAAATATTAATAGCTATGCAGTCTTCCACAAGGAAAGTGAAGACCGCTGCGAGCCCAGCCAAAAAAAGAAAAGAAAAAAGGGAAGGGAAGGGAAGGGAATCAATTATTGCTTATGCGTATATAAATTGAAGAAAAGGAAAAACATTATAGGACTATATAAGTTAGAGTACGCGTGTGGTGCTCACAGGGCCCCCACGGCAGCAACAGCACACACAAGAAGCATAAGAGGTCCAAAGAACGAGATAGCGATGCTGCTGTCACTGTCCTTCCCAGAACTGACACCGGTAGGGTTTTTGCTGCTTTCAACTTCACTATAATCTGTATCCTTCTCCGTGTTGTGATCACCTTGTTCATTTGCCAAACTACCTGTGTTGTTGTTATCAGGGGATTCTGACTTTGATGACTCTCCCTCTTTCGGTGGAATTTCCTCCTCCTGTGGAGCTTCGTCCTGCGGTGTCTTCTCGTGATGCTGTGAGTCTTTAGTTTCTGGTGCATTCCCGGGTTTTGATGAATCCTCCTTCTGTGATGAATCCATGTTGTGTGGTGGAATTACGCTTGTGTTCGAATTGTCGCTGACGTTGTCATGAGATTCATCGCTGGGAACGGTTGCTGTGTCAGCGGACTGGCTCACATTGTCCTCTTCTGTTGTTGATGATATTGTTGCATCACCACTGGGTGTCACAGTAGTCTCGTTGTCGTCATCATCGTCCTTCTCCTCCTCCTTCTCCTCCTTCACCTCTACACTCGTATTGGGTGGCACTTGCGGTAAGGTATCCACTGTACTCTCTGGTTTCGTATCCGTCTGTGTTCCATTCTTCTCATTCACAGTTGGCACATTTACTTCCTTCTCGACATTATCATCAGGATTGGGTGCGGGAGATACAGGCGTATGTTCCGTGTTTGTCTGCTCTTCCTCTTCATCTTCATCTTCCTTCACAACAGTGTCGTACACATCACCACCTTGTGGGCCATTATAAAACTTAATGGTGAGAGTTTCAGTTTTCGGCAACCCGGTGCACACTTCTTCGTATTTGGGGCATTCAATAGTACCATTACTGAACACTGAACCATCCAATTCAACGGTTGCCTTGTCTCCGCTGCACTCATGCCACTGCTTATCATTTTGCTCATATCCTTTGAGTTGTACACTCACCGTCTTGTCATTACCACACTTCACTTTTGCACAAACACCAGCAATGTTAGGTTTTTTTTGGCCTTTTGGATCACGTAGAACTAAATCTTTAGCGCTTAAACACCGTGATTCTCGTCCGAAAAGACTGCCAGGCAACAGAGTCTCATCTCCACCCTCACAGGCAGTACCCACCAAGGGTCTGATGATTGGATCACCATCCATCAAGTCATTTACCGACTCGACACTTCCGTCGATGAAATAATGGTATCCCTCGGGTAACTTCTCACGGTCATTTTGCGTCAAACACATACCAAGGGCAAAGCGGTCCGAGGTGCACTGTAGGATATTATTCAGTTCTTCTTTCTTGCAGAACATGTTGGGGTATTCAGTATGTGTTGGATACTGTTTACCTTGAAGAAATTCACACCGAAATTGTTTTCCCCAGCTCATCGGTTCTGCCATGCTGAAATTGGCGCTGTAGAATTTCATTTCATGAAATGTGGCAAGTGTCAGTGCAGTGTAATACATGCCAGTGGGTTCACCAATGTACGTACTCATCAATTCATCCTTCGCAAGACGCCTCTCCCAGTGACTGTGGGTCCAGTAATTCGCACTTTGCAACGGCAAACCCTTCACTTCATCCTTTTGACAGTTGTAATGATTCTTCAGTATTTCAACAGTTTTTTCAAATTTCACAAAGTCAGATCTTCCACGGCCTCGAGTAGATTGTAGATCACCCTTGCGGGGTACTGTTATTCCCAGTGCTTTCATAAACTCACCTTCAAATCCAAGAGCATGCGCAATCTCATGTGCAGTAAAGCGAATATACTGCCGTGTTGCTTTTATATCCTTCACAACGAATTTAATAACGGCAGACGTTGGTCTCCCTTCGTCATCTTTACTGCAAATCGCAACGCCTCTCGTAGTGGAGAGACTCACGTAAATAACAAAATCAGCATTGGGAATACCATCGTTTTCATGCTTTTCGGGAATCACAAATTCTACGCACTCTTCCTGAGTTTCTTCTCCACTAATGGTTCTGATCTTTAGGTTCTCCTCCCCTCGTTTTACCTTAATGCGATCAGTGTGCAGTTTGATAGCTTTAGGCAAGACCTCCTTTAAAAGAATATCCCTCTGTTTCGGTATTATCTTCTTATTATTCTCATCACCGCAGAACTCTTCAAATTCTTCTTCAAGTCCTTCGTAGTCTTCCAGCCCTTTCATCGTTTTGCAATATGTTAGCACATCTTCCACACGTTCTGTATACACGGCAATGCGGATGGGCTGCCATTCCGGACCACTCTTATCATCAGCTTCTTCAGGAGCACTGACGGTGTACGTCTGCAAAGCACTTTGCCCTTTCTGTGGTAATTGCTGCACAACACTGGCAGCAAAGCACCCGCAGGTGCAGTACAACAGGAACAGTGCAATACACAGCAGCTGACGCATGGA
>NW_027125164.1:195000-274920 GCF_022059095.1 Trypanosoma melophagium | reverse complement strand
CCTTTAAACAAATAAATAAGTAAATAAATAAATAAATAAATAAATAATAGAGAGTGAGAGGAAACCAAGAACAATTTGAGAAAAAACAGTGAAGACCCAACCACACCCCACATCACTCGTTTTCCAAGAAAAAAAAAGCCAGACTTTTTGCCAATTGCAGTTTTACTACAAAATAATGGTGGAATATTTCGTGTACTGAATATCTTTATTGTAATGTACTGTAAAAACGCTTTAAATATCTTCATTATTGAACCTCGTTGTTTTCCTGTTGCTCAGGTCCACATACGTTGTTTATTTTTTTTTTCGAAACTCAATGATCGCCTCTCGAATGTCCTGCATCTTCACTCTCCCGGGGGGAATTACTAATTGATTGTATTATCCACAGTTGTGTCTGGAATGATATTGTCATCCTATTTGGATCTGTTGTGTTGTTATCCCCTTCACTACGAATCGTTTCATATATATATATATATATATGGCTCATTGCAATATAATTATCTCGCGTGTTTAATGGAGTCTCTAAACCGGGATGGGGTTGGCACGGGAAACTAATAAAGAATAAAAAAACATCTCTCCCTATATGTATTCAGTAATTAACTGGGTGATGTATCTATCCAAATAATACTCTATATCAATCCTTCAAAAGTGCGGATTCCCTCTTCAGGTTTAAATATCGTCATTCCATAATGGGATTTCTTTCATTCTTTTTTTTTCTTTCTTTAATTGTTATATTCCCTGATATTTTCACTGCAGTCGTTCCTCGCACCCGTTTTGCTCCTAATTCGCATGTCATGCCATGTCTGCCATATCGATAGCTTTCTTCATGTTGGGATCTAGTTCGTTTTTGAATAATTCTTTTTTTGTTTCAATTGAATGTGGGTGCCCATGCCCATATGGTCGTAAGAATTCCGTCGCCAGATTCTGTTTTTGAATAAGTTGAAACTGTGTTTCTGTTAGTTGTTCCTGCATTTTTGCTTGTTTTCTCTTTGCTTCTTCCAGTAGTTTCTGATTTTCTTCTGTTTGTTTCTGCAAATCGCTTTGCAATCGCTGCAATTGTAGAATTTTACTCTCTCTGTATTTATACCTATCATCCGCCAGTTGCGAATTGGCATATTTATACTGAAAATATAATAACGATTCGTTTTCTTTCATCGCCGCCCATTCGGTTTGGTAGATATTAAGAAATCCCTCAAATGCATGTAAATAGATTAGATCGAGTGGGATAACAAAGTTCACAAGGGCATCACGTAACGCCTCCCATTGAGTAAATTGATGCTCAGCTATTATTACCACAAGTATATTATTATCTAGCACTAGAGTACCACTCCATAATAAGCTAAATGCGGGTATTTCACTGCACGGTATCTAAATGATACTTCTGTTGGGCCGCAAAGGCGTACCAGCTCTCTGAACGCTAATGTACATATTTTCCATTCTACTGGTGAATAGGTTGGACGGATTGTATTGACTATTCTTCACTTGCTCATTATAAACCTATCCTTTATAAACCGTAAAACGGAAAACAAAAACTACACTTTTAAGAGACATGCATTTCCCAGAATACAAAAAAAAAAAATATATATATATATATACAGATTGATACAGAGATAGAGAAATAGATGTATACATATACATAGACTCTATACTTCACCGTGGACACTACATTGCTGCTACTGATGATAATGATACTGGGACTGTTAGTTCCAGTTTCGCACAATTTTGCCATCCCAATTTAATTTATCGCCCTTCTGCATCGTGTAGTATCGATGCGTCTTCCATCGTCGCCATGGTGATCCTGCCTTACCCCAATGAGGATTCGCCTCCCAGTACTTCTCAATGCGTTCCTCTAACAATGGTGTAAAGTGTCGTACGAGTCCCTGTACAGGCCATGCTGCTGCGGTCGCCAAGGCACAAATTGTACGTCCCTCCAGCTGCTTTGAAACATCCAGCATTGTGACAATTTCTTCCTTCTTGGCGTTACCATGTACAAAGCGTCGCATCATCTTTTCTAGCCATGGACTACCTTCGCGACAGGGTGTACACTGCCCACATGACTCATGTGCGTAAAACTGCGAGAGACGGTGAATGGCGGCGATGAGATCGGTGGATTTGTCCATCACAATTACTGCGGCTGTGCCGAGACCCGTCTGTACTTCCTTTAGGGCATCATAGTCCATCAGCACCGTATCGCATATACTCTTTGGAATCATCGGACACGAGGAACCGCCAGGGATGACGGCGAGAAGATTATCCCAACCACCACGCACCCCACCGGCGTGTCGCTCAATGAGATCACGCATTGGAATACTCATCTCCTCCTCCACCGTGCATGGACGGTTTACATGACCGCAAATGCAAAAGAGTTTCACTCCAGCATTGTTTTTACGTCCAAATGAGGAAAACCACTGTGGACCACGGCGTAGAATAGTTGGAGACACCGACACCGTCTCCACATTTGTAACAGTCGTTGGACAGCCGTAGAGTCCAACATTGGCGGGAAACGGTGGCTTCAATCGCGGCTTGCCGGGACCGCCTTCAAGACTTGAGATCATCGCCGTCTCTTCACCGCAAATGTACGCCCCAGCCCCGCTGTATGTGTAAAGATCAAAGTCATATCCACTACCACACGCATTGTGGCCAAGATAGCCTTTTGCGTATGCCTCCTGTATTGCCCTATCCACACTGCGACACTCATTGTAGAACTCTCCACGAATGTAAATAAAACCATAACGCGCTCGCATCGCAAAACCGGCGATAAGGGCACCCTCCACTAACTTGTGCGGTTCATGTCGCATAATCTCACGATCCTTGCAGGTTCCCGGCTCCGACTCATCGCCATTCACCACAATGTAACTCGGTCGCCCATCCGGTTTTACCTTTGGCATGAATGACCACTTTAATCCAGATGGAAATCCGGCCCCACCGCGGCCACGCAATCCACTTGCCTTCATCTCTGCAATAATCCAATCCTGTCCTTTCAGCAGCAGATCTTTTGTGCGGTACCAGTCACCCCGTCGCTCTGCACTGGCAATGTCGGTGCCAAAGTCATCGTAGAGGTTCACAAAGATACGGTCCTGGTCTTTTAGTCCACCGTGCGTCCGTTCCAATAGCGTTGCCGTAGCGGAAACTAAACCCACATGGCGCAGCATGCCGAAAAACAAAATAACAACGAATCACTCACAGGCACACACCTTTCTTTCGTCCTTTCCTTTCTTTCTATAAATAAATAAATAAATATATATATATATATATATATATATATATATATATTTGGTATATGCGTTGGTTGGTATCACACACACACACACCGCACACTACCTCGCTATCCCTCTTGTTGTACTCCTTACTGTCCTTGTTATTGTCTTGTTCCAGCAGATGTTTCTACCTATGTGTCACTCAGTACCTGTCGGAGCTGCTCGCCCTCAAAGCATCCCAAAGAGAGGATGGGAATAAAGAAAAGGAAGAAGAGTAGAATTCCAGAAGGAGAAACATTCTTCTATCACAAGAAAAGAAATAAAAAATGAAGCATCAGGAAAAGAAGGATATAAAAAAAAAAAAAAATGATGAGTCTTTTTCACGGCGATGTATTTTCTTCATCTTTCTTTCTTTTTCTCAAATACAGGTGGTGCTAACGATCAACGATATCATTACATGTGTACTACACCAATCAAATACACATATACACACACACACACACACACTTGCAGACATAAAGGCAGGCAGAGATTTCCCTTCTTTTCCAGCATGTCTCTTGCTGTTCACACCTCCCCTCCCCCTTATTTGCCCCATTATTACTATTCCTTTTCCTTGCGTTGTGCCTCATCCCAACTCTTTATTCCACGTGCGAGCTCTAACGATTGGCACATGTGAAACCGCTCCGTCAGTTCCACGCAAGCTGGCGCCCAGAAGCCATTCTCCTCAATGCACTTCTGCGCCTCCGCACGCATTGTCACGCACTTCTCAATCTCCGTCTGTTCGCGAAGTTTCTCTTTAAACTTCTCAGGCACAGCCTCCCACGGCATCTGACGCCCATTGCCGATGCTATACGGCGTTCCACCGCCCTTCACAACAACCATAACCACAAACAAAAAGAAAGAAAGCGAGAAGTGTAATCCCAGAGAAAGGGACAGAAAGAAGATCTGGTGAGATTCTATGTGTACTTCTATTCATGAATGAAAGAGTGAAAAGTGGGATAGGAAGAAGAATAACAAAAAGAGCAAATAACAAAGGAATAAAACGAAAAAAAGGCAAAAGAGAGAAATTAAAAGAGGATGAATAGTCCCCATTAGTACACCACACTCCTGTGTGGGAACTTCTTGATTATTTTTTTTCATTTTCCCCTGTTACAACATTATTTCCTTTTTCTTGCCTTGGGTTTTGATTTTTTTTCTTCATTCCTGTTATATTCCCTCGTAAACAGAAAAGATTGGAGAAACAAGGTAAACATATTTCATTTGAACACTTTGTCTTTTCCTTTTCCCCCTTAAAAAGGAAATCTTTTTGATATTCTCGTTCTTCACATTGTACTTTCTTTTTTGGCTGCCTTTTTTTTTCTTTCTTTCTTTCTTTCTTTCTTTTTCTCCTCTTTCACATCGATGACTGTAATACGATTCTCTTTATACTTCTCCAGTCATCAAGTCGTGGGGATTAAAAACCTGAAAAACGAGAAATAAAAAAAAAGATAAAAAAAGAGGTTAGAAAATCCCCATATCAACAGAAAGGCACGATCGAGTCCCTGCTACTGTTGTCGTCATTAATTAGGTAAGAAATGACGCAACAGGCAACAGTCCTTGTTTGTACTCTTTTTTTTTTCTGCCAATAGAGCAAAAATAATAATAATAATAATAATAATAATAATAATAATAATAATAATAATAATAATAATAATAAATACAGGGTTGTATCAGTATTCTACCCCATTCTCATTGCCTATTTTTTTTCTCTTTTTTTCTCTTTTTTTGCATTAAATATAAAATAAATACAACACCTCTTCTTTTCCTCTACGAACAGTGACTATAGACGTGCAGAATGTCTCTCCAATCCCTGGAAACTATTTGCGCTTCACAGGGAAAAGGAAGTCCCCACACAATTTGCGCGTGGGGGAGAGCTAGCACCCACGGACCCCAATAACTGCGGGTGAGTGAGAACCGGGAAAAATGCCATCAAGAAGAAAGTATAAACAAAATAATAATAATAATAATAATAATAATAATAATAATAATAATGCAGCAATAGCGGCAACATTGTTTTTTTATTTATTCTATTCCTCAGGAATATTTGCGGCACCCCGATTTCGTCAAATCAATCTGCTCGAGAGAAAAGAATGGTGTAGTATAAAAATACACAGAAACACACACATATATATAGATAGATAGATAAAGACAGACACATACACACATATTCTTATCTCAATAAGAAGAGAGAGAAAGAAAGAGAGAACCGAAAATGTATTTCTTCTGTTTCTTATATAATATATATATATATATATATATATATTTGTATGTTCTGTCTGTCTGTCTTTCTTTTTTTTTTCTCGGAAACAAAATAATCACAACAAGGGCCGAATAGCCGAGTAAATATGGAGAAGAAAAAACAAAGCAAAACAAAACAAAAAAAAACATCACACATACAAACCCCAATAATATTCATCAATCGTGCGACCCAACTTCTTTTCTTTTTTTCCTTTCCTTCTCTTTTTTATTTGCTGTTACTTTCTTCATATTTTCCTTCTATTTTTCATCCTTTTTCCTTTTCTTCCTTTTTTCCCCCGTCACTTTCCTTTTCGTTTTTCTTTATGAGTATTGTTAACTTCTTCTTCTTGCCCACCTCGCTCTTCTCCATTTATCTCTCAGTCCCATCCCAGTTTCGTTGCCGCCGCCACACTCGCAATCCTTATGGCTTTATATTCCCACATCGTAAAGTAACACACCGCCGCCGCGGCGGACATGCAGGCACTCATAAACACACACACGTAGGAGTAATTCCCATAATTCCGCTGCTGCAGTTCGGCCTGAATAGGCGGTGCAGAAAAGCCGCCAACAACACCGGCGAGAAATACGGCGCCCATGTAAAAACCGAGATTTGGACCGTAAAGCCGTTTTGCGACAAGTGCCGGCATCACGGCAAACATCCCCGCCATGCAGAAACCAATCACACAGAGAAGAAATGCAAAGGCGATGTAACTGCGACAAAAGGCGAGAAAAGCACATCCAATCGCACCAATAGTGGCACATGACATGTATGCAAATTCATCTGTTGTGAGTGTGGCGAGCCAACCAACAAGAATAGATCCGATGATTTGAAATACACCGTAGAAGACAAACACCGTGGAGGCGGTGTCGGTTGGAATAGGAACCTCATCTGCATACACCGTTCCTGGTTTACCCATAGAAGAGACATACGGTACAGCCACATAGATGAGTGAGTAGAAGGCCCAACTGAAGATAAGCCAACAGAAAAAGTTTCCCATAAAAGCCGTACTGAAGAGTGAAAAAAAGAGTTCCCATGGGGTGAGTTTGTGTGTGTGTACACCACGCACTGTTTCCGTCATTTCATTGCCTTTGTTGCTGTTGATGGTATTATTATTATTATTATTATCAGCATTATTGCTTCTTCTTCCCTCCTCCTCCTCCACCTGTCGCTGTGGCAGTTCATCTGTATCCATCGCATCATCTAATGGATCACTGCTGGAATTTGTCGATGGTGTATCGGGATCCCGCTTCGCAGATAAAATAGTCGCCAACACCCCAATCGCACAAAACGCCGACATGAGACGAAATGTCTTACGCCAGCCGTACATCACCACCCACTTTCCCGCCAATGATGGGATAACGGCACTACCAACACCACCACCGCTAAAGTTAATACCCATAGCGAGACCTTGATAGCGCCTAAACCACGAACTCGTCGCGGCGGCACCGGGTGAAAGCATACAAGCAGACGAAATGGATGCAAGTAGACAATATGAAAAGGTAACTGCTGTAACGTTGGTCGCCACACTGGAACTTATCCACAATCCAGCAAATAAGAGTACAGTGGAGACCGCCATCATAAAACGCGATGGCACGCGATCCACGACGAAGCCGGCGAGTACGCCAAAGGCCGGGGAAAGACCAAGTGAGACGGAGTTACCGAGACTTATAGCCGTAATGGATGGATAGCCAAGAGAGGCGTCATTGTGCATGTCATCGGAGAAGATGGAATAACTGTTATCAATACCATACGTCATCAGCTGCATTAACATGCCGGATATTGCCACAAGGAAACCAAGTGGGTGGTCCAACGGCTTGCGAGTGAGACTCGATAACATACTTTACTTCTTTGTGGTAATTACTTTTACTCCTCAGTTGGTGTTGTTGTGGTTTTTTTGTTCTTGCTTCGTTTTGCTTTTTTTTTCTTATCGGCTTTGTTGTATACATATTATATCAGTAGAGAGAGAGAGAGAGAGAGAGAAAGAGAAAGAGAAGATAGTGCATAAAACGAGGTGAAAATGCATAAAGTTGCACGAAAGTTCTCATTTAGATATATATATATATATATATACAGAAATACACATATGTATTTATGTTGTTAATGTTGTTATTGACAATGCTACTGTTTTTACCCGCCCAAGAATTAAAAAAATCAAAAAATAAAAAATAAATAAATAAATAATAGAGAGTGAGAGGAAACCAAGAACAATTTGAGAAAAAACAGTGAAGACCCAACCACACCCCACATCACTCGTTTTCCAAGAAAAAAAAAGCCAGACTTTTTGCCAATTGCAGTTTTACTACAAAATAATGGTGGAATATTTCGTGCACTGAATATCTTTATTGTAATGTACTGTAAAAACGCTTTAAATATCTTCATTATTGAACCTCGTTGTTTTCCTGTTGCTCAGGTCCACATACGTTGTTTATTTTTTTTTTCGAAACTCAATGATCGCCTCTCGAATGTCCTGCATCTTCACTCTCCCGGGGGGAATTACTAATTGATTGTATTATCCACAGTTGTGTCTGGAATGATATTGTCATCCTATTTGGATCTGTTGTGTTGTTATCCCCTTCACTACGAATCGTTTCATATATATATATATATATATATATATATATATATATGGCTCATTGCAATATAATTATCTCGCGTGTTTAATGGAGTCTCTAAACCGGGATGGGGTTGGCACGGGAAACTAATAAAGAATAAAAAAACATCTCTCCCTATATGTATTCAGTAATTAACTGGGTGATGTATCTATCCAAATAATACTCTATATCAATCCTTCAAAAGTGCGGATTCCCTCTTCAGGTTTAAATATCGTCATTCCATAATGGGATTTCTTTCATTCTTTTTTTTTCTTTCTTTAATTGTTATATTCCCTGATATTTTCACTGCAGTCGTTCCTCGCACCCGTTTTGCTCCTAATTCGCATGTCATGCCATGTCTGCCATATCGATAGCTTTCTTCATGTTGGGATCTAGTTCGTTTTTGAATAATTCTTTTTTGTTTCAATTGAATGTGGGTGCCCATGCCCATATGGTCGTAAGAATTCCGTCGCCAGATTCTGTTTTTGAATAAGTTGAAACTGTGTTTCTGTTAGTTGTTCCTGCATTTTTGCTTGTTTTCTCTTTGCTTCTTCCAGTAGTTTCTGATTTTCTTCTGTTTGTTTCTGCAAATCGCTTTGCAATCGCTGCAATTGTAGAATTTTACTCTCTCTGTATTTATACCTATCATCCGCCAGTTGCGAATTGGCATATTTATACTGAAAATATAATAACGATTCGTTTTCTTTCATCGCCGCCCATTCGGTTTGGTAGATATTAAGAAATCCCTCAAATGCATGTAAATAGATTAGATCGAGTGGGATAACAAAGTTCACAAGGGCATCACGTAACGCCTCCCATTGAGTAAATTGATGCTCATCTATTATTACCACAAGTATATTATTATCTAGCACTAGAGTACCACTCCATAATAAGCTAAATGCGGGTATTTCACTGCACGGTATCTAAATGATACTTCTGTTGGGCCGCAAAGGCGTACCAGCTCTCTGAACGCTAATGTACATATTTTCCATTCTACTGGTGAATAGGTTGGACGGATTGTATTGACTATTCTTCACTTGCTCATTATAAACCTATCCTTTATAAACCGTAAAACGGAAAACAAAAACTACACTTTTACGAGACATGCATTTCCCAGAATACAAATATATATATATATATATATATATATATATATAAGCGTTAACCCATTGTCGTTGTTATTTTTTGTTTGTTTTTGTTACTATTTATACAAGCTGTCACAAACAAAACAACAACAACAAGTAAATAACTAAATAAAAACTGGCAACCAAGCAAAGGAAAAAAAAACAAAGTCAATCCTTCTACCTCGTAATACTCCACATAAGTGGTTCCTGTCTACAAAACGGACACGTCCCTAGCAGCTGGGCATCTGGAACACAAAGTATATTGCCGCAGCACCAGAGTTCCACAAAAGCCCCTTCCTCTGGATGTTCCAAGCACACACCGCACAATTCCTCCTCCTCTCCAAATGGTGTAGTTTGACGTACAGTCGCAATAATGACTTCCGGCTGCGGTTCTTTTGGTTCTTGCTCTTGCAGTGCAGGGACATCCTGCAACGCCACGCTGAGCTGTACAACCATTAACTATCTATAGCTGTAGTATGTGTATCTGTGTCTGTTTTCTTTTTTTTTCCTTTATTTATTTATTATTTTTTATTTTCTACGTACACAGAAATAAAGCCCACAAGACCCTTCACACGGTAGAGAAACCAGCAACAAACAAACCCTGAAAAAAATTTCTAAAGAAAAAGAAAAGGGAGAGAAAAAGAGTAACTATTATACATACCACAACTTTGAGTCTTTTTTTTTTTCATTCTTCTTTTTCTTCTTCTAATCATCTTCAAGTCGCTCGACAGGAAAACCAAGAAGAATAAGAAGAAAAGGGAACACAAATTTACGTCTTGGTTCCTTCTCTCATCTTGTATGTATGTACGCAAAGTAATGTTAACCAGCGACTTAATCGATCTCATCACCACCCTTACCACCTGAGGTCTCGCGATGTTGTTGTTTTTGTTGTTGTTGACGCTGCAAGTTCCGTTCTCGATTTGCCACAATGAGTTCTTGTCGTTCCATCTTTGACATCTTCTTGCGCAACGCTTTACTCTCACTTGCTGCCTCACTGGGATTGGGATTGGGATTATTATTATTATTATTATTATTATTATTGTTTGCATCATCACTCAGAGTCAGGGTATGTGAAGATGTGGAGGAAAAGTAGCGCTTTGCCGCATTACGTTTCTTCTGTAATTTGGCACGGTAATGCATATATTCACTGTTGTCTGGCAACTCCGTTGTATCCATCAATTCACGGAGGTCCTGCGATTGCTGCTGCCGCGCCGCACATGACTCACGCGATGGCCGTGGAAATGGTACCAATTTTGTTTTCTCCATCACAATAAGACGACGCACCATCTTAAGTGAGATACGTTGGGGGATATCGTCAATTAATGTCAATGATGGGTGTGTTGGGAGTTCATCTTTTGTATATTGTACAGTCGTGGGATACCATAACACAAGTCGACCCCCTAATACAAGCGCCTCTGCGGCAAATAGCATTAAATCTAGGATAATACTACTAACAGGATAGAAATTTTCGTGCTGGGTTTGCTGTTCCACTGCCTTTCGTCGTGGCTCACGTATACCGTATGGAGGATCCGTCACAATAGCATCAAGGAAACCCGAATCATTGATAGGATTACCAGCTTTAGTGCATGGACGCCATACTTTACGCCAATTCGCAAAATTCAACCGTACACGATCGGGTGGTGTGAGTCCGTATAATTTAAAGTTTGTCATCACCGATGGTGTCTCTGTCTCCTCTAAAGTGATTTGAGCCCGCTGGAGATCCTCTGGCTTATATGCCCGCAGTGCCACTTCCCGTTGTTGTTGCTGTTGTTTACTTGCTTGATGTCGTGATGTGCCTTTTTGCATCGCACGACCATCGGCATCGGCGCCAATCGTAATAGCGCCGCAGTGGGCAGCCGCCACGAGAATACCGCCGGTACCACAAAAGGGATCAAACACGCACGCCCCACGCCGAACACATGCCATGTGCACCATCACAAATGCCGGTTCTGGTGGCATGGATGTGGTGCCAATGTATAGTCGACGTTTGAGATCATATTTAGATAGTAATTCCTGACGAGGTGAATCGGCTACAAGAAGACCACAAAATGCACGCAATACGCGGCCACATGGCACCCACGATGCCGGCGAACCCGCCGGTGCATTCTCCAACGCATGCTCTAGTAGAACACAGATACGTTGTTGTTGTTCTTGTTGTTGTTTCTTTTCTTCTTGTTGTTGTTGTTTCTGTGGGTGAGAGGTATTGTCTGGGGGAATAATCCCCAAGGCGTGGCTCACACGTGTCGCCAATGCCGTCTTCTCTTCAACTGTATAATGACGCCCAATCGTTTCAACACGAAGTGTGCAAGAGTTAAATGAGTCCTTCTGTTCCTCCTGAGATTGCTGGTACTTTTCTCCTCGCAACAAATTTCCCTCAGTACTGTTGTTGTTGTTGTTCTTGTTGTTGTCGCTGCCAATACATTCAATCAACTCCTCCACGGAGGGTGCAGCAGCGAAGAGAAGATACACCGCACGCAGCAACACACATCTCTCAGCGAGTTGGCGCGCCACTTTAACGGAGGGTGCATCAAAGACACAGAACAAAGAAGATGAGGACGATGATGATGAAGAAGGTGATGATGTAGTTATAGTTGTGGAGGAATTTATGCAGAGCCATGGAGGGCGTTCCTGCAATTGGATGCAAACGCCTAATGTGGTCGCAGCGGCACGCAACTCCTCCACGCAGAATGGTGATAGTGTTGCGTTACAGGCGAACCATGCAAAAAAAAGCATCTCTTCCTTTTTTATTTTCCCTTTACTTTGGTTTTGTTCTCTTTCTCCTTCTTCACCTGTGTTTTCTCACGCCTCTTTTTTTTTTGTACTTTTTTTTTTTCTTGCCTACTCTTCTTCCTTCTTCTTATTCCCCTCAAGCAATGGAAAATATCTACTATACACTATATGTATAGTATGCTTCAACTTCTCCACCCTTCTTCACAACTCCATAGCAAGCCGACGGCAATAGAAAAAATAAGCAAAAAGAAGCAAACATTGCATTAGGAAGACAATTCGGGTCAAGACAGCAGTAACACAATAGAAACATTTCCCTTTCCTCTTTCTCTCTCTCATTTCACTCTGCAAATAACAATTTTTGTTCTTGTTGTTTTGAAGAGGAGAAGGAGAGAGAGAGAGGAAGAGAAAGATGGGGACGTCTTTGTTTCTCTTTCTTTTTCATTGTTTTGTTTTTTTCTGTATCAGAGAGAAAATATAGTACCATTTCACATGTTGTTGTTGTGTTTTTGTTTTTCTTTCTTTTGTTTCATTTCATTTCATTTCTCCGCTTGATTTTCTTTTACATTGGGTTCGACTCTCTCACGATCACCAAAAAAGTGTCTACACCAGCACACACCTTCCAAAATTGTTCCTCCTTCACTTCATTTTTTTTTCTCTTTCTTTTCTACAACAATCAAAAACAACATACAAACAAACAAATCACAGTGCATCAAATAGGGGTTTCGCTTCTCACGTCACTCTCTCTCTCTCTCTCTCTCTCTCTCTCTCTCTCTCTCTCTCTCTAGTAGTCCTTCTGCTTCTCTGCTGTGAGGTTATTTACTGTGACTGGGATGGTGCTTTGTATAGGACAGCCAGTCGGGGATCATCCGCCAGTCGCTGGGCAAGTTTCGCGTACTTTTCGCTTGACTGATCAATATGCTTTGCCAGCCGCTCATCCAGTGTCTTCATCCGCCACGTCGCTTCCTTACAGTACTGTGCGAATTCCTCCTCCTCTCTCCCAGCGTCTAGTTTAGCGGCATCCACGCTATTCTGATACTCCATCTGCCGCCTATTAAAGTCCTCCTTCTCTGCATCCATCTGTGCCTGCATGATGTGTCCACGCTGAATGAGTCGTTCCTTCAACTCCCGCAGTGCCTCATCCCGCACCTGTCGCGCCTGCTCCACTGTGAGCACGACATGCCTGTAGTCGCCGTCAAAGTCGCATGGGAGTTCCAGTTGGGCGATATATGGGGCGAGGTAATCCCTGCGTGAGGCTTCCTTCTCCGCGGCCTCGGCAAGTCGCCGTGCCCGCTCCGCCTCCGACTCCTGCGGCCGATTGCGGAGGGTATCGAAGGCGGAGAGAACTCCGCCGGCCCGTGGCCCCCGCCCCGCCCGCACGGACTCCAACACCGCCCCGCACTCCACCATCGCGGCCCGCAATTGCCCCAAACACACCGTCTCCCACCACGCCAGTCGCTTTCGCTCATTATGTTGCTCCAACTCCGACGGCGGCTCAGCGTTTGGCAGGCAGACGATCAGCGAGGGCGGGGGCGGGACAGTGGCGTCGGTGCCAAAGGCAGCTGCGAGATACTCCTCCCCACGGGCCCCTTTGGTGTACATGCGGTAGGGGCAAATGATACTGTTCGGCGGGTAGTGGAAGTACACCCACATCTCACCCCCACCGCCAGGGAGACGCACAAAGGCGTACTTGGCCACATCCTCATCCGGATTCGGGTGCTGCGCTTCATTGCGGTGGTACTTCTCACTGATGCGAATAGGCTCAAGGCGTAGCACCTCATCCGCCGGACGCTCCCCACCAACGGTACTCCCACGTTTCCTACCCACACGCCCAGTCCCCGCATTACTCCGCTCAAACGTCGCACTGCGATACCACAAGTAGTCATCACGCTTTCGGTAGAATTCCTTTACTTTGTGTAGAATACAGCCTTCGTAGAATAACTCCTGTCGGCGCCAAAGACCATCATCACGGGCATCCCAGTAAAATGTCATGGTACGTTGTACCCCAAGCTCATGCGTAAAGAGGCGTAACCCCTCCACCGCAGCATCCCGCATTCTACCACGTTCAAACCACTCCTTCAATAAACGGAAGGAAGTACCTGGAACAGCCGAACCAAAACCGAAACTTGTCTCACCCTCAAGATAAGCGTCCATCATACCACGACTCTCAGTTGGATAAATAGATCGACGACGTAGTTTATCTTCACGGTGCTTAAATAAAATGTGTACCTGCTCTCGATCATGATACAGGTTATCTGGAAGGTGCAGCTCTACTACTCGAAGATCTGGCATCACATAATCGGCGTACCATCGAACCTCAGCGTTGGCGTATTGAATAACCTTTGTGCCACCCGGGTATCGGCTCCCATACTGAGCTTGACTGAGAATTAAATCACTTACCCATGACAAACACTTGGCTCGAGGTAACTTATCTCGCAAGGTGGTAGCAAACACATTTACAGTAGCGGCAGGGGCAAAACCAACAGAAGTTGCTACAGCACCACTACTACCACCGCCTACTACTCCTCCTCCTTGTCCAGCATTATGTGGACCAATCGTCTCCGCAGCATGGTGTCGCCAGCGTGTGGTAAACGTCGTGGAAAAATTTAAACGGTCTCCATTGCTTGCAGCGGCGAGAAGCGCTACATCATGCTCATCTTCCTCATCCATCTCAAGAAGAACACCTTCCCACTGGGTTCCATCAGTTAAATCAAGTGTGAGGGCGTGCACTGGGGTGTCAGGTGAAAGGTTCACAAAGTAGTTTCGCCCATCAAATACCGCTTCAACACCGGTATAAAAGGCATCCGCCGCATCGTGTGAAATTAATTCACCAGTAGATGGTTCGACAAAGACGGCTTCTTTCTGACTCTTGCGTCCGCCTGGAAGCACAAGCACCCAACTGTGCAGCAACTTTTCATTACTGTCTGACCTGACATCTGATTCACGTGCAGTACTATTATTTTCCATACCAGTTAATGTCGAATGACCCTTTCTGTTCTTCTCTTGCTGTTGCTGGGAATGACGCTCCATGTGTGATTGTATATCATCATCATCATTAGTACCATCACCATTATATTGATCCTTCTTCTCCTGTTGTTCTTGTTGTAGAATGGCAGGATCGGGATCATTAACACCACGAAGCACCGGACGCTCCCTCACAAGAGAGGCGTACTCTCCGCTCATCTGCTGTTCACTCTCTTCCCCATCATCAGACTCATCTTCATCAAAGAGGCCTTCTTCATCGTTCCAGATGCGTTTTGAATAGTCATTCTCGCAAACAAACTTACGAGCGTATCCAATCACAACATACGCATTGTACCCTACACCAGTAAGCGCAGAAGTAAGCAGAAGACTTAACTCAAAGCAGTTAGCAATCTGCCACTGTAAAGCGGTGGCAGGGGATACAACAACTTCCGGCAACTTTTCCAGGTCGTCAAGTGGTTCATAGCGCATATAACCTGCAAAAAAGCGGGCACATGATGCCAAATCAAAAAGTTCATCAAAGGGAAAAACTGTTGGTTTAATAAATGTACATATTATTTTACGAGCTCGACATTCATTTAATGGTCTGAGCAGTAACGGAGCACGGTTTGGGAAGTACTCATGGTACTGGGTACGAAACAATTCAGCCGCATTCCGAAGTTCTTCCTCTCCTGGTGTTGTGGAGGTGTACGCTGCTGGAAAGGTTTGATTCGGCAGAAGCGTCTCAAACCTTTCCGCCCGTGTCATCTCATACGTGGCAACAACTCCCGCCATCCCACTAGAAGAGATATACTAAAAACTCACAATAAGTAATACTATATATATATATATATATATATATATATATATTTGTATATGTGTGTGTGGAAAGATGGGAAGAGACTCAGAATTACCGTCTAAAGAGGGTAAAAAAAACGTCAGTTGAATCAAATAGGAGAGCTGGGACCCGTTTTATCGCTCACGCACTCACTCACGCCTACTTAGAACCCAACTCCTTCTTTCTTTCTATGTATTGCTGTCGTTGGCCGCAGCACCTACCAGGAGGAGGAGAACCAACAACAACAACAAGGATGTGGAAAATAAAAACAACAAAAAAAAAGAGCGAGAGAGAGAGAGAGAGAGAGAGAAATAAAAAGTATCATGAGTCTCACGAATAAAACAAAAATAAAAAAAAAAGAAAAAGGAAAGAAAAACAGGCGAATAGGTTTGTCATGCTATTTTTCATACTCGTGTGATCTTGTTTTTCTGTGTGCAAACGTACGCCCTTTTCTTTTTTTTCTACTAATGGTAATCCCCGTAATTGGTAAAACCGAAAGAGGAAAACCAAAAGCAAAAATTAACTAAAACAAAACGCGTATGGAGCTGGCTCCACATTGCACAGAAAGAACTGCACCAAAGCAAAAAAAAAAAGAGAGAGAAAAGGGGGTGTACACGTTGTCATAAAACACTCTCGTTCTATTTCTAATTTTTATTGTGCTCTTTCTTTGTTTCCTTTCCTTCTTTTTTCTTTTTTTTTTTATTGCTTCATTGTTTGGATTGATTTTTTTTTTTCTTTTCCTTTTTCTTTTTTTGCCATCATTCATCTCTCGCTAAAGTCATCACGCTAGTCCCTCTGGTCTGGCGACAAGAACCGTCTCATATCTACGGCGGCAGTACATGTCCCAGTAGAAAACCCCCCACGCCGCGCTTCCAATGCAGACAAGAGTACAGTAGAGTGGTGTGACAGTCAGAAGGTTGATAAGGTGCGGCATTGCAAAAATACCATTTAAATCACGAGGGGTAAAGAGCTCGTAGTTCATATAAGCTGCCTCATTACGTGCTCCTACCTCCGCACCCTTGGAACTTGCTGAATACACGTGTGAGGAACGTGGATGGGTTTGCATCGGTTGCATCTTGAAATTGTTTCTGACAGCTCCACCAGAGGGAGTAGTAGCAGTAGTAGTAGCAGCGGCGGTGCTGTTCGAGGCTCGCAAAATCCTACTTAACCCAAAAACCCCATTGCTACGTGCAGCCAATCGAATTACGCCTCGTTGCATTTTTAAATATGTTCAGATTCCCTGATAGATATGTAAATGTATCTCCCTATTCTATTTTCTTTTTTTTTTTGTTTCCTTACTCTGTAATTTGTGGTTTGGTATACTAGATGAACTTCTTCGCCTGTGGAAAAAGAAACGGGCTAGGGAAGAAACAAAAAAATTGAAAAAAAAAACAAATAAATAAAAATGAGAGTTATTTTATTTTTTCTTCCTTCTGGGGTCATGACACTCAGTAAAGGAGAAGAGGGGATGCAATAATGCACAGACACACTGACGGATAAACAATCAAATAGATAAAGATTGAATTAATAAGCATCTATATATATATATATATATATATAGATCTGTATGCATACTTGCATTTATGTATGTATGTATGCATGCATGTGTACCTGTGTCTAAAAATGCATGGGTATCTCTTTGCGCCATGGTAGTAATATTGTCGTCTTCCCCTGCACCACTTTACCGCACCCCCTACCGCTGCTACAGAACCAGGAGGGGCGGAGAAAGAAGAAGAGGAGGAAAACGAAGAAGAGTACAGGGGAATCATTTGTGGTCTCCCACCCGTATTAGTAGTACTGGGGGAGGGAGGGAGCCATCATCGTGAACTAACTGTCTGTGCGAGAGACATTCCCAGCACCACCACTGTTGCTAGGGTTTGCGCCATGACGATTATGAGTATTACTATTATTATCATTGCTGTTGCTATTGCTACCGCCATTGGGATTCTTGGTGCTATTCGTTGTAGCGGCGCTGATGGTATTAAAGACGGAGAGTGCCTGTGTAGCAAATCCCGCCGGATCACCCACATTCTGCCCCAGCACAACGGTATTCGTCGTACGTGCGAGTTCCCCAAATGTCGCAATATACTTTTCCGCCACTCGCAGTGCGACTGCCTCGCTACTTCCCGGTGTTTGTTTAAGTGCGGCGGCCACTGTGCGTACACTCTCCGCCACGGCGCCTGCGACTTTTGTGGTGGCGACCGCCTCCGCTTCGGCACTTCGTTCGCGGGTGTACTTTTGGGCATCGGCGGCGCAGCGCTGGGCGGTCTGCAGGGCCTCCGCGCGATTGACTTCCGCCGCCGCTTCTCCTTCCGACTGCAGGACGAGTTGTCGCTTGCGGCGTTCCGCGTCTGCCTGTAAATCCATCGACCGGCGGACGAGTTCACTGACGGCGATATCGCGTATTTCGTAGCGTTTGCACTCAATGCCCCAATCGTGGGCCTCGCGGCGGAGTACCTCGACGATATTGCGATTGAGTTGGGCCCGTTCACGGAAGAGGGTGTCCAAGTCAAGGCGACCAATCTCACTTCGCATAGTCGTCTGCGCCAGATTGAGGAGATTGTACACGGGGTTATCAATGTTGTAACTCGCCTTACGGGCATCCACAATGCGTAGGAAGAGTACACCGTCTATTTCCACCATCACATTATCAGATGTGATGGCCGACTGGTTTGGAATCTCCACTCCCTGCTCCTTTACACTGTAGCAGTAGCGAATCTTGTCCAGCACGGGGATCACAAACCACCAACCAGGATCAAGTGTGCGATGATATCGACCAAGTCGCTCCACCACATACTGACGTCCCTGAGGTACAATGTTTAGTATTGTATTACGAGGGACGTGTTCCACAAAGGCAGCGGGATTTAAATATACACGTCCAGGGCGATTCGTTAACATCCGCCCACGGTTGAAGTCTCCACCACTACCAGCATTGTTTACATAATAGCTCGCATTAGCATTGGTGTAGTTGGCGCTACTAGCGTTGTTGTGGCCGCTTGCACCACTACCACCAGAACCAGAACCTGCATTGGGATCATATGGCATTCCTCCTGCAGGATTTAGTGGACCATACGGGTACGCAGGTGGGACATTGTATTGCACCAGACGCAAAGAACGACGTAGCATATTGGAGCCGAGAGGGGAGGGGTAATATGCTAAACAGAGTAACTAGGCGTCAACACACTACCAAAAGAAAAGGGAAAACAAAAGAAAAGAATTACAAAAAGAAAAAAAGAAAAAGCGATAGAAATGGAAAGAGGAATCACATCTAAGAAAAAAAATAAGTTTCACTGTAATATTAGTCCCAAGTATACGAACAAGCACGAAACTATATATTTAGACGGTACAACACAAATTATTCATCCACAAACTCTTCATTTCATGTTTATATATATATATATAAACATAGAGAGAGAAAAAAAAAACGAAAAAAAAATAGCACGGCCTCCAATCACCGATTCATAAATCACTCCACCCTCATTTATGGAGATGATTTGCCTTTCCCGTCAATACTTGCAGAAGTCATTCCCGCACGAGTCCCAGGTGCCATAGCACTCGTTGTTCCTGTTGTTGCTGCTGTTCTTGTTGTTTCTTTGCCTTCTGCCGTTGTATTCATACCAGTCAGACGGCTTCTCTTTTCCCCAGCATTTTCTCCCTCCCGCAACGACTTCTCTCTCGTCTCGTAGCTGCGTACATGCATGAGTAACTCCCGCAGTCGTGTCACCACCACCCCACGTTCCCCATCTGTGAGTACACGTTCATAGTGTGAAGGGGGCACCTCCGCCGCCTCTCCTTCCGTTGCTTTTAATTGTTGTACAGTTTTGGCCACAGCACCGCTAGCGATTTCTTTCTCACGTGCCTCGTGAACCATAGCGAGGTGATGAAGTAGCATTGAACGTCCCACGGCATCCAATACGTAATTTGGTGTGAGTCCCAACTGCTCCGCCGGATCTCGTCCAGACTCCGCTTCCGTGGTTGGGGCAGGAATAGGCGGCATACACAATAAACGGAGAAAGTGTGACCAGAAGTTGTCTGTTACGTGAAAACGATAATAACGCAGAGCGAGTGGAATGCATAAACTCTTCATTGGATCTTCTGTAAGATCACCATGCATTTGGGCTGACTGCGCACGTGAGACCGTTGCGGTAACTTCCTTTGCAAACACAATATGAGTTGCACACTCTACGAAGTACGCCAACTCCTCACATGCCGTCAACACACGTCGCAATAGTAATGGTCGATGGCGTGCAAATGTCTCTGCTGTAGGGAATGCGGCATACTGTTGTAATAAGGAACGATAATACACCACTTCCATATCATTTAATGCGGCCCATGTGGCGGCGGCGGTGTAGAGTTTTACACGATTCTGCTGTGGCACAAGTGGGGCGAGATTTAATAAGGAATTAACCGCCCGTTCGTCTGCTCGCATGTTTACAAGCAACACAGCACGCCATAAGTAAAGTGATATTACTTCATTTCGTAAAGTTTCATTCTCTAGTAATGGATTTACACCCTCTGCGGCACTTTCACTGCCATATTTGGCAACCGCAGGACTAAATGTATTTTCATAATCTTTTTGTAAATGTTGTTTTCCTTCCTCTTGTCGCTGTTCTACGGATTCCTGTTGCCGCAGTGCTGACTGTAGTACACGCCCCCCTGCAGCCGCCTGTATTTGGGCATCCACCAAGTGTTGAATGCTATTTACAGCCTTTTCCAACTCTTCCGCTTTGGCTAATTGTACGATTGCGCGAATCTGTGGTGTTGGGGCGTCATCTACTTCATATGCAAGACGTTCTGCCAGCACTTCCGCACCTTTTGTGATGGGCCGCATAGTGAAACAGCATGGAAAACGACAGAGGTGATCATTCTCCACACAACGACCATTACCACCGCAGCGGTACATTAAATCAAATACGGAACTACGCACCGACGCCTCACGTCGTAAAGACTCTGCAGTGGAACTATTCACATGTGTGGTATTATGATTCGTATCTGTATTGGTATAAGTAGATTCTGTTTCCCCTGCTGCTGTTTTTGTAGTAGTAGTAGTAGTAGTAGTAGTAGTAGTAGTGTGTTGCCCGCCATAGCGACGTTTGTAGACAACTTGACGTAGTCGCACCACACTTGGAGCTTCTGGTCGTGTTGTAACAAAATCACTGCAATCCACATCGGCACGTGGTAAACCTCGTGTTGATTTTAATGAATTCACCACACGTGAAAAGAATGATTTCATTGAAGTTTACCCTCGTTTCTGTTTATATATATATATATATATATATATATATATATATATGATCTATTGTCAATTTATATACCTAGGTGGGTTACCTCTTTCTCTTCCTTTCTCTCTTTCTCTTTATTCTTGCGTGTAGAGAAAACTTTGCAGAAGTGCACCAAACTAAAAACAAACAAACAAACAAAACAAATCACACCACCTACGCAGCAATAACTACATTAAGTACCAGAAAACAAAAAAGAATAAAAATAAAAGGAGGGCAAATAATAACGAACAAAAAAAAAAATACAAAAAAAAATACACGAAAAAAAAAACAACAACAAGGAGAACACATCCTCCACATTACAGATATATGCAAATAAAGCAACAGAAAGAAAAAGAGAGGAGAGACAGAAATCCGTAACAGTTGAGGAAATGAAAAGTATCTGTCGTGTGGTTTCCCCTTTTCTTTATTTCCTTCTTTCATTCATTTACAGAACCAAGCACAAGTCTCTGTGACTTATATTGCTGTTGATGATGATGTTGATAATGATAAGTATATTCTATCTTCTCCATCAGCGAATTGCCGCTATTCTTTCGTTTATTTTTCTTTTTTGGCATTACACACACCACACCACGCCACCGTCTTCCCCATTCTTCCAGTTCTCTTCTCATCTGTTCCCTTTTTCTTTCTTTCTTTCCTTTCACTTTCTCTTTCGCTCTCACACACTTTCATTTTCTACACAATATTGATATACTCATGTACGCGGTTCATCATACGCTGCACAATGCAGTCTGCGATCCACTGCAGATTATTAATCTCCAACTCCTTCAACTTCACCCAGGCATAAAACACCCCATACTGAAACTGTCGTGTCATGGCATCTTTATACATCATGACAGACAATTCCACAAACCGCTTTTCCAGTGATTGTTTACCGGCATCTATTAAATTCCCTCCGGCACGGCCTGCTGAACCACCGGTATTTCCTCTTGCATCATCAAACAATTCATGCATATCGGCAAAGCGCCGTAAACGTTCCCGCAGCTGTTCCACACTCTCCGCCTCTGCAATATCACCGTGAATATCAACAAGTGTGCCAATGTTGGGAAACAACTTACGTCTATCCGCCGCATGCATTTCACGTAATCCCATTGTGTTTACTGTAAACGTTAACACCGCCCGATCCGCCTCAAAGTCCAGCAGCGGACACATCACAGTAGCCGTCTCCCCACCAATTGCACAGCAAAAGTCATAAAACTGTTCATAATAGTTCTTTAATAACACACCGCGGATGTACTCCACCGATAACTCATCCAAGTCCCGTTCAAAGTCGCCATCGGCGCTAAAAAAGCGACCAATTGGACTGTCAATGAGAACAACATCAAACATCTCCCGCACATCTGCGGCCGCCGTCAATGTGGCGAGTTCCGGAAACCAACCGAGTGGATGACACTTTGTCAATAACTCCAGACTGTCCCGCCCACTACGCTTTGCAATCACCAGCTTCAGTACATTAGATATCATATGTTCATAGACAATAAAATCCAGAAACTGCGAGAGTGGAGGGGTGGACCACTGACGTAATTCACGCAGTTGCCGTACAAGGTGTTCCTGCGCCCGGTCCACAACAATGCGGGCGGTGAGTTGACCATCTTGTTGTAAGAAATTGCCATAATCGGTGACTTGCAATTGCGATTTCATATCATTAAGGTTATCACACTGTGTCAAGTTACTGTACTCCTCTGGTCGAAGAAAACCATCCTTGTAGCCGTGCACCATGGCCTCAAGAGAACCATCTTGCACATTAAAACCTAAAAAGTCACGCCCCATAAGTGTATTAATAATCGCTTCTATTTACACAGAGTACCTTTTTCTTTTCTTTTCTCTTCGCCCGCTGATATTATCTTTTTTTTTACTAGTACTATCACTAACACTCGTGCTGTTGCTGTTGTTGTTTTCTTTTTTTTTTTGCTTCTTATGTATATATATTCTTTTTTCTTCTTGTGATTTGCTTTACGCCCTATCTTTGACTCTTGATAAATAAATATGCTATACACGTAAGTGTGGGTGAGTGTACAAAAATCCCTTTTAAGTTTCTTCTTGTTTTTTTTTTTTCTTTTTATCTCTTCCTTCTTTTCTTTCTTCCTTGTTGATAATTTCTTTCTCTCCCTTTGTTGCTGTCCTGCTGCTGTCTTAAACGTCCAGCCCAAACAGTTCGTTCAGCTACTTAATGTTTGTTTGGTTTAATTCACAGAAACAGAACGATGTAAGGTAAAATAAGAGAAATAAAAAAGAAGAAAATAAAGAAAGAACCCCATGTACAGCCAAATATACAAATATATATATATAGATGGATAAAAAGGCAGGAAAACATAAAGTATGCAGAGAAATCATTTTAAAGTAAATAATAATAAAAAACAAAGGAAAAACAGATATCACTTTTATTCATATGCCAGATAAGCCATGCGAATATGAGACGGCAGACTTTTGTGATTCCTGCATTCCATTTTAATGATTGTTACTTGTCAACAGCACCTCGGTCTGCTTTTTTACAAATCCACCTCGTTTTCTTTTTTTTTTTTTAAGTTTTCTTTCTCTTTTTTTTTTTCGTTTCCTTTTTCAACATTTCATTTTTTCTTCTTTTCTTCTTTTGTTTTTCCTTTTAATTCCCCTCGTGAATGCCAAACCAAAAAGCAGACTCAGACACACACGCACACAGACAGAGAAAAAGAGAGAAAGAAAGATAAACATAACGATAAAACCTCTGGATTCTCTGTTTGCTCTGAGCCTGTGTGTGTCTATCTATCTTTGCATCCACTACAGGTAAAGTAGCATACAAAAGAGCCATCAACGGTTTTTACACTTTTTTTTTATTTTTTATCTTTTGTTTCGTTATGCCTTTATTCAAAGTGTCGTATATTTCACACACACACACACACTATATTTCATGCCCATCACTGCAATCTGTTTTCTTTCCATTTCTACTTCTTCTTCTGGTTACTTATGGCTCCATTCCTTTCGGATTTATCCGCTATGCCCAAGAAAAATAATAAACATAAATAACAGTAGTGAGGGGGTATGTGAAGAGAAAGAGAAATAATAATAATAATAATAATAATAATAATAATAATAATAATAATGGCGAGGGGGAAAAAAAAACAACTGGCAACCGTACTTTCCAAAGCACCCTCACACCCTCCACTCAGAAAAGTCCATGGATATTTTTAATGGCAGTACATGACACGAATACAATAATAATAGAGAGAGGAAATAGTAAAGGAGGTAGTTCAACCAAGAAAATAAAATTACTTAATTAAACAAATAATAGAAAAATAAAATCAAGTAATAAAAATAGATATGGAAACACACACGACACATGGAAAACACATACAGAACCGTGCATGAATATATATATATATATATATATATATATATATATATATATACATTCTTTATTTTCTTTTTGGTTCATCAATGTGTCTGTTCGATATCGCATGTACTGTTTTACCCCCCACGTACATCCTCCACCACTCCCATCATGTGATCCTGTTGTTGGTTGAGTGGCACTGTTGGTGTTAATCGGGCCATGGCCTCTTTATCCAAATCAATTATTGCCGTATCGCCAAACTCCGGTCGGGCGTATCCACCCACACCGCGGTCATGCGAATTCTTATTACGACAGCAGCAGAAGATCACCACCCCAATCGCAATAATAACTGGTACACCAATACCCACCACACAGCCAATGATGATTTTATCTCTTTCAGACAGACCATCATGTGTGGGTTGGGCGGGGGGAGGCGAACGTTTGGAACTTTTCCAGCCGTAATTGCACTACGCGCCTTTGCGGCATCCGTCACTGTTGTGAAACCCACACGCAGTGGGTGAAATTCCTCTGCTGTTATATTTGTTATTCCATTTATTCCTGTCACTTCTGTTGTTGTACTGGATTGTATTGTTGGGATGGAATTATTATTGTGATCTACCACCGCCATCGCCGCCAGAGGAATTCCGGCGTTTGTGCTGATAGCCTGCAAAGCCTTCGCGTTAGTCACATAACTGGTTTCCAAATTTAATGCTGCCACATAGGCGGGTGGTACGTTTCCACTTCCACTATTACTATTACTATCCTTACCATTATCACTGGTACTGGATTGGCCTTCACTTCCTTCTTCTTCACTATTAGAGATAGTGGGGGTAATAGTGGCTTGAGGTGCATTCGTTGCAGTCCTTGGGGCTGGTTCAGGGTTAGAGTCTACGGAATCGGATCTGCTTTTCGCATCGTATTGTGCCATGCACACTCCCATTACACAAAGCAATAGGCTGAGAAATACGAATGAGTTCCGCAACAGAGAAGAACGTGTGGCTACGGACATTTTTTTTCTTTTTTCTCTTTTTTTCTTTTTCTCCGGGAGTGGTTGCTTTCTTAAAGTCACACCTTTGAGTTTGAGGAGTATTAATCTGTAGCAATTTTTGCGTACGGCCATACACAAAAACACACACACGGAGAGAAAGTGGAGAGAAATAAAAATGAAAGGATTATGAAAAGTAAAGACAAAAGCAATAATAGCAACAACAAAATAAAAATAAGATTTATGGCAAATTAACACAGCAATAAAGGAATAAAAAGAAAATAGAGCAAAAAAAAAGCAATATCCGCTAGATATTTCGTTCTCCCAGCAGTAGTGCAGTAGGGTCCTCGTTATAAACCGATTACTGCTTGCGACAAAGACATTTAAAGGGTGTAATACGAAAAGAATAATAAAAAAAAATATATATATATATATATATATTATGTATTATATTATTAATTTTACTGCAAGCATGAGTCCATTGTATCCTTGGTTGGCATCGTCCAGCGCTTTTCTGTCTTTGTGATAGTCTCTGATTGACTGCATACCTCTTCGAGTGAGAGTCTTTCTACATCCCTCTTAGTTTTTTTACAGCCCTCGTCATCACCATCGTCACTATCAGAACCACTACTACTACTACTACTACTACTACTACTACTACTACTACTACTACTAGTGTAAATAACTTCTTCTCTTTTGGGTTCCTCATAATTTCTCCTTGTTTCTGCTTGCTCTGCACTTCTCCACGTGAGTCCACTGCGAAGTAAGAAACTCTCATAGGAGGTTTTCATCCAATAGCAGGTATAAATGGTAAGCAAGACTACTGGGAGTTGCACAAACACCACATAGAAAAGAAAATCTTCATCGTCAAAGTAATATGACGAATACTGCTGTAAAACTTCCATGTACAGAATTCAGATATCTCTATTTTTCTTTATTTCTTTCTTCGTCCCTTTTCACCTGTCGTTCCCTTGTACTCGTTTTTACTATTTTATTTTATTTTTTTTTTTTTTTTTTTGGGGGGGGGGGTTGCTCCACGAAAGCACTGTCAATAATGAACTTCTTGGTAACTACCTCCATCCATCAGAAAAACAAACAAAAAAAGAAGAAAGGAAACCAGAAGAAAGATTGTGTAATATAATAGCAACAGTAACCAGAAAAAGAAGCAAATAGTCAACTAACACAAAAACCACCACAGAAGAAAAAAAACCCACCAAAACAAAGAATCATACAACTACAAAAAATAAATAAATAAATAAACACGAAAAAAAAGAGGTCGTATTCCTCTTCCTCCTTCTCTCCTCTCTAAACGTTCCAACTCAAATCATATCTCATCGCATCTCACGGTAAGACACAGACTTTCTCTCTCTCTCTCTCTCTCTCTCTCTCTCTCTCTCCCACAAAGCACTCCTACCACATACCCCCAGCGCCTGTACCCCACGACTCCTCCCAGCACTTTGGCCGCCAGCGGGAGGACACAGGCGGCGGCTGAAATGGTTCGCGGGCCCCCGGCTTAGTAATAGCACCACGTCCCTCGCGAATATCGCCAAGATCTGTCAATCCAAGTTCGCGACGATGGGCGAGACGCTCGTCCTCGAGACGATCTGTTTCTAGTCGCAGTCGCTCAAGCTCCGGTGTAGTGAGGGCGGGAACGGCATCGTGATAAGGAATACCGAGATCCGTACGTTCCCAGTAGTGGGCGAAGGGTTCACCGTCAGGGGCATTTGGGTCTGTTGTACCCTCTGCTGGTTTGCGTACAGGATGCTGTCGCTTATTCCTACGCACCTGACGCTTGTACTCCAGTTCCTGCCATGCCATATTACGAAACACGTGGCCAAGCTCAGTGCGCATCACCTCCACCTCCTCCTCATTATAAAAGAGATCGCCACGTACAAAGCCTAAGGTCCACGTTGCACCAGACTTTGCCTTTGTGGCGTGCTCCTTCTCTGGATTGTGCTCAGCTTGGCGAAGTGGTTTTGTCGCACGGTGGGCGTCCCCGTACACCTGATCATCGTCAAGTTCTTGAAATGTCTGCTGTGATCGATTCATGTGCGCCATAATACGCATAAGTGCATCCTCTACTTCCTCCTCCTCTAGTACCATAGCACCAAAGTACTCCTTCTTGTAGTTTCTGCTGTGCTCCTCCTCCGCCACACTCGGTGGATCACCGCGGTGGCCACGCATCCAACGCTCCCAGAGTCGATCATCCGTCGCGAGTGAACCATACGGCAGGTGTTTCTTGTTAGAGTCTTTACGATACATACGTCGCTGCTCCTCACGACCTTTTTGATATTGCCATGTTACGGTAAATTTGTTGCCAAATCGGTCCTTTGCAATAAGACGTTCCTGTGTGAAAACATAGCGAACATAGTTCCAGTACACCTTCTCCCACCATGTGATGATTCGGTTATCAGCAAGACCAGAGAATGAATGTTGTAGTTTCACACTTTTGTCTCCAAAGGCATCCACAGAACGCACATACGGCGTTTTAATTTTCGATAATTTCTGTCGTGCTGCATCTGCAGCCCCTCCTCCAGAAGTCTCTTCTACTTCTCGCACATAGGCTTCCATTTTCTCTTCTTCCTCCTGCTCATGCGCTTCCGTCTCTAACTGCTGTTTTGCCTTTGCCGCCAGTAATTCCTTCTCCTTTATGGCCCAGGCAATGGCATCCTCCTGTCTGCGTTTTGCGTACACAAGCTTGGAAGTCTGATCATCTCTCTCATCAGCCATCCCTTTTATATTAGAGAGAATGCTCGCATTCGTCAAACGATAACGTTTGCTGCACCACAAAGAAGAAGACGAAGTCACAGAAGCAAACACCGAGTTCGTACAAAGGCGAGAACCACTATGTCCGCCACGCGACGACGACATTCCACCACTAAGCAATGGAAGCATTCAATGTGTACTATTACGCAGTATTCGGTTTAAATTTATTTATTTTTTTTTCTTCTTCTTCTTCTTCTTCCCTTTTGGAATGAGAGGGAGGGCTCAAATACTTTGTTACTATCCTCGCTTTGAACGTTATGACAGGCACAAAACTTTTTTCGATTCCAAGAGTTTTGTGCACGCTACTTGAAAGCCCTTGTATGCTTTTTTTTCCTCTTTGATTGGTTACTGTCCTCGTTTTTGTGGCTGTGTATATAATAATACGTGAAGAAAATAGAAGGAAAAGAGAAAAAACCACCGTTTCTAGTCTTCCCTTGACGTTTTCGGCTGACAGAGTAAGCGAACCTAGATAGATAGAAGACCTCATAGCAGCAGCAAAAACAGGAGTAGGGAGGAAAACAAAACAAAAAAAGCGAAAATAAAGAAAAAAAAACAATCGATGTCTGAAACTACGTTGCATGATAACTTCCTTTTCACATATATATATATATATATATATACACCTACACACTGAAAGACGAAATCAAAAAAAAGGCATATATGTGTATATTCTATGTATAGAACTTACGAAGTCACACTTGCAGTTGATCTTTAATTGTTTTTTTTTTTTCTTTACTCATCTCCAATTCTGGTGCATAAGCACAGAAAAATAACAACGATGACCTGTTTCTATGAAATTTTTCATCTATATGTATATATGTGTATATATACATATATACATATAGATACAACCACCTTTATCAGCCCTGGAAACTATGTATAAAATAGCAAAGTCACACTATGATAGAAGGAAAAAGGTAAAGAGAAGGAAAATCCAATGTTTCCATTTACTTTTGTTTTTTGTTTTGTTTTTTTTGAGTGTGCGTGTTCATCCTCCGTTGCGCAAACCCACAAACACGCAAACACGGTTATCGCCTCAAGATCTACAGTTCATCTCTACCTGCGATCTTTGTTTTCGCGACGATGTCCGCTAATTTCCTAGCTGTCCCAGACGCCATATTGGGGTTCTGGACTATTTTTGAACGACGGGTGGGAGTTGCCGAGCTCTGTAGCTGCTTCCTTTTGTGCTGGGTTGAATATGTGTGACGGTACATAGAAGGCGGTGTTGGTGACCTCGTTGGACCCGTGTGTTGACTTAGGAATTCCAAAGAATCCCCTAAATCGATGGCTTTACTTCCTTGACGTTCCTTAGATGAGCGCGACAGTGGACGTCCATATATTTTCCCATGCTGTTGTTCTCGTTGTTCTTGCCCGTTCCAACCCTCCGCAACAGTGTCAACACTCTCTGGTGAGAGTACAGTGGAGGTACTTGGACTATGTGGTACTGATGCACGTAACGACGGATTCGTTCTTTTATTATTGCTATTATTATTATTATTATTATTATTATTATTATTATTATTATTATTATTATTATTAGGGTTGGTTGCTGCATATCGGTGTTCATGCATTGCCGAGGAACTTCTAACATCTTCCCTTTCAGTATAAGGCGGAGACATCATTTTTGAAGACGTTCCTGTCAGACTACCATGTTGCTGTTGTTTTTGTTGTACACGGTTGTGGTTGTGGTGACTTTGACGTCCATCGCGTGAGGTGCTTGTCCGCTCCGCGTATCGTAGATGCAGTGGTGGGGAATTCCCTGTTACACCAGAAAGAGAACGGGATGCATGTGCACAAGAACCATGTCTGGGAGAACGCGAATGCGGGGAAGTCTGCGGAAGCCTTTCCCTCTGCAGAACCCTGGGAGATTCACCTGTGTTTGGGCGAGCGGAGCGGTGCCGTCTGCTACACACATCACACTCGTTAAAATATTCTCCACGATGATCATACGGTTGATAACGCAACGCCGACGAGGAACGTGGGGCGCCGCTTGAGAGACGCCCTAGTGATGAGTACGAAGTACTCGCCGGCGTCACCACAACAGCGGCGCGCGGAACTGAATGACGTTCCTGTTCCCTTTCTTCTTCTTGATGTTGTTGATGATGATTATGATGATGATGATTTTGTTGTTGTTGTTCTCTTTGAGCCCGGTTTTGTTGCCCTGATTCAAGGACAGTTTGCGAATAACTTTCATGTGTGCTTGGTGGTATTGGTGAAGATCCTGTTGATCGAGGTGACACGCTTCCACGAACCGAACTAACCTCAGCGCAGTCTTTTGGTGATCGTACAAGCCCTGAGCTGCGCGGCGATGAATCACGCCGTGGTTGTGTTTTTGTATTGCTCCCACGTCGATCACTTTGCGAGTCACGGGTTACTTCACCGGTGTTATCAGTACCTGTTGTTGCTATTGCTGTTCCTGTTGTGGTTGTTGTTGGTTCAGCGCCAGCGGCAGGTATTGGTGGTGGTGGAATGACAGATCTCTGACAGGCTCCACGCAACTCCGCCGTTAATTGCATCATGGATTGTGCCATTTGTATGAGAAGGGCATCCTTTGCGTCAAGGCCGCCTTGCGATGAACTTGTCGTCTCTGGCAATGATGATGTCAATAATGGCAAGGGTTTTGGAAGAGTCACAGGTACAGCTGTTTCATGCGTTGTGGTTGAGTTATTTTGATTTGGTTGTTGTTTCTGCAGTGCGGGTGGTGTCTGATCTTCAGAAATGCCATGGAGACGCTTCCAACGGCGTAATTCCGCTCGTGAAACGGCGGCTTCTGAAAGTGCCTTATCTCTTCCCTCTTCCATTCGTCGACATTGTTCCATCACCGCCTTAGTACGCTGTTCCGCAACCACAGCTGTTTCTCGCAGTAACTGCATCTCTTCCTCTATTTGCTGCTGCTGTTGTTGTTGATGTTGCACTTCCCCAGCCTTTTTATTGTAATTGGCGACCTCTTGTGTAACCTGAAACATATGAGCAATGATTTTCAGAACAGTTTCGTCACTATCAAAATGTGAGATCTTTGACCGATGATGACCTGGTAATAATGGTGGTTTTTGTGATGTATCACCTGGTTGTTTTTTTCGCTGCTTCTGTTGCTTTTGTTCATCCTCTGTCGTATCAACTTCCTCCATTTCCTCACCATCTTCTTCATCCTCGCCATCTTCACGCAAGCAGGAGTCCAACACAGCCTGTGGAAACGGATGGGAGGACGTAATAACTGACCCATTTACTTCTACCCAATTCACATACATTGCGCAGAGGTCCACCACATCGTCAATGAGTTCACGCAATTCTGCGGCTGTCTGGGTACGCTTCCGTAGTTTATCAAGAATACCAATAAAACCAACACTTAACTGTTCTAACCCTACTGCCCACACACACGGTCCTTCACCTCCAACACGGTTGAAAAAATAACACCCACGCTGTCGAGTGGATCGCTCTTTAAGCAATATATAAATTTCACTTAATGCTGTCGGGTCCTGATTAAAGGCTCGATCTACATCTAACTCTATATACGGTTCAAGCATAGTGGCGGTAAATTGTTGAATCATCTCTGTATCCTTCTGTATAAGAATTGCAGCAAGTTTATAGTTAGTACTGAACTTACCTAATGCATGGTAAACACTTGAGATATTTTTCTCAACAGCACGCAAAAGTATATCATCACTTATATATGAAGACTTATCACCCCCTGACTCTTTACTAGGAATATCTTTTAGACCACCAATATCTAAATCGACATAAGTTTCACCCCATACATCATCAAATACCAATTCATCAGCTGCGTCACCTCCACGTCTTCGGGTAGATGATGGAATTGATAAATAACGTACGCTCAATAGAGCAGCCACCATAGTTCGCAGCTTTCCTACTGACTCATACAGGCGAATAAGTCGGTGATCTGTTGGTAACACACGATCTGTGGGTGCATCCTTTAATAACAGAGATAACGCCGCAGTGCGGGAACCACAAGTAGCATCTTTATTGCCTTTGGAAGCGGATGACTGAGCGGCCCTAACGGCACGATCAAGAACCGGTAGAATGCCATCCGCAAATTGCATGAGCGCTGCATCAGCGTCTAAGAGATTCTCATCTGTCATAGTTTGCTCGGCGTTGTCACCAGTACAGAAAAAACGATAAACTGCGGCAAAATATTTTATTAGTTTTTGTTGCGTGTATAAATGATCCTCGGTGGCCTCCTGTAGTCGAACAGCCCATCTATTAAATTTTTGTAAAAGTACCGCTAATGATTCTTCACTCGCTTCTTGAGAGAGTTTCGGTTTTTCTTCCTCCTGATCTTGCCTCTGATCCTGATCCTTTTGTTGGGTACAATCACCCTCGGTTTCTTCCTCTTTCCCATTATTATTATTATTTTTATTATCTTTGTTTTGCCGCTGACCTCCAATGACGCTCTCTACTACTTCATCCTCACCATTCTCATCCGTACCGAGAATATACAAAGTACGCTTAACACGTCGTCCTGCTTCCGCCAATCGCAGGAGAATCATCTGCAGAGCTCGACGAAAAGTTTCTGTCTCTTCACGCCATTGCTGTTCTTCTTCTTGTAAACGAAGCATCTCTGACTTTTGTACTGCACGTTCAGTAAGTGACGTATCATCCTTTAGTCGTTCTTCTACAAGTTTTAGAGCTTCTAAAATGTCACCATCATTAACAGGTTGTGCAACTTGTGTCTTTCGCTGCTCCGGACGTAGCACAAACTTCGACTTGGACGATACCACTTCCGTCTTTGTATCCGCTTCAAGAGAAAGAGCTTTTTGTTCAAGACCCACCATTCTACAAAGCATCTTAACAGTACTACAGATACGCACCCATCGTTTATTGTGAATATTGCTAGATTGAATCAAGTTTTCGAGACGAACCTTATTAGCCCCAAATGACTGAAAGAGACGATGATAACGTGTTTTTATAACTTTCAATCGTTCTTCAAGATCGTCAAAAATAGCGGTTACAGAAGATACTGTAATTCCATTACCGTTATTAAGAGCACCACCACCAGCAGTATCAGCAGAAGGCTCTTCTAACATCTCTGCAGATAGGACACCTAGTAATTCTTCCATTTCAGTTGAATTTCCTTGACATAATAATATCTCTCTAGTAATCCTAATGAGTTGTTTACTACGATCCCTTACTGCTTCTTCTATTCGAGCTTTTTCTAAACGACTCTGTGCTCCAGAAAGTTGTTGTTTCTGTTGATCTTGAATCCATTGTTCCTGTCGTTTTTTTAAAAGTCGTATCATTTCAAGAAGGTTGTCTACCGGTGGATCAATTTGAGCCTTACCTCCAGAAGAATTAGGGCCAACTCCTGTTGGAATTAGTTGTGCCAATTCGTATAAGCTCCGTCTAATAATAATATCTTCTGGTGTAACACGTTTCTCACATTCTCCCATTGCCCAAAGACGAAGTTGTTCTGCCGTATTCATGAGTGTTGATAAAACAGTTTTATCAATAGGTGTTGTCTCTTCTTTATTAGCGCTTTCAACTATTTTCGTTACTTGAAACTGTAACATTTTTATTTGAAGAGAGATGGGATCTTGTGCAGCTAAAAATGCGACTAGACGTCGTACCGCCCCTTCCACATAATCAATTAAAGCATTTTCGTCTTTCTGTAGTTCTAGAATTTGTATCCTATCCTGTTCTGGTAACCAACGGGCAATCCTCATAATTGTATCTAAATGTTTCCCATTTTTTTCTTCTATTGAATGTTCTAGCAAATTTTGTTTACACTGATTATCCACATGATATTTCAACTCATTTACTATCTCTATGAATGGTTTTTCTTCAATAAGTGGTAATTGTGATATTTTACCTTCATATGTATCCCCCTTTAGTTCCCTTAATATTTCAGAAAGAATACGTCTTGCTTCTATCTCTTCATTTGCTATCGTAATAAGAAGATCTCTGGCTCCCGCCAGGGTTGCCCGCATGTGTTCTAATACAGCCTCAGCCGAAGATTCAAGAGGTTCTTCCTGCAACAATTTAGGGACTATATTTAAAAAACATTTCTTCTCTACTTCATTCATAAGAGAAATAAGAGTTTTTAAATCCTCTTTTATCCATTTCTCATTTTGGGAGTTAGAAATATGGTTTTCATTTGAAAATAGAGCAGCACGTTCTTGCTCTACTGTAGGAGGAAATACAATACCACATGAAGCAAATTTTTTCATTACTGCCCTTTCATATTGAAGAAGAAGTACAGAATTTGTTTCCTTCTCTCTTTTCGTCTTTTCCAACTCATTCATAAGCTTAAACGCTAATTTAGGTGCTTGACTAGGATTACTTCCAGGTGCTGCTCCAAGTATATCCATAACTTGACAAATTGCTTGGTCCTTATCTGTCATTTCTACATTTTCACCTATCCGTGCAGTTGGCTTAGATGAATACAAAAGATTTAGCATATCTCGCAATGAGTTTTCATTAGATAATTTTTTTGTTAAAGAATTCTTCTCTACAAGCGCTTGTGCCACCTCTTTACATTTCTCAACCTGTATGAGAATCGCTAAAAGATGAGCTTCTATTTCTCCAAAAAAACCTTTATTTTCCGTAACTTTTTCAACTACAGAATCATCTTCACTTTTAGAACTAGATGGTTTAGTTCCATTCAAATGAAATAATGTTTCGTTTATAACACTTGTAAGAGACTCTCCTCTGTAAAATGTTTCAGCCCTTGCTTTTTCAGCAGAATTTTTTAAATGAATAATACTGGCCATTAGGTCTCGAACAAATGGTTCAGTCCTACTGCTTTCAATGACTTCAATAACACGTGCCTCTAATTCCTCAGAAAAAACTGGTTCATCGGAACGTTTTGGATTGCTGACTTCATTTAATATTAATGAAGCCAATTCACTTTCACTCGGATGACGATACTCATGTAATGAGTTAGTATGTACTACTTCACCAGTACCAACTTCCCCTTTGGCATCATACGACTCCTCTTCTTGCTGCGCCTTTTTAAATGATGTCCACAACTGGGCGTGTGCACTAGTCCAGTCATTTCTCTGACCCTCCATTAATTAAACTTTGGGAAACTAAATAAATAGGCGGAAAAGGGGGAAAAAAAATAAAGAAAAGGGTTCCGAGTCGTTTTTAAGTCGAAAATAAATAAATAAAAAGAATAAAACGGTAAAGAAAACACATACATATATACTTTTATCTTTCAGTAAAGGAAGAACCCTTCTTTTACCTAACAGAAGATCAGTTACCAGTTAGTCGGGCGAATCTCTATCGCTTCTGCTGTTGTTGCTGTAGTTGAGCATGTTTCGCCTGCATTTTACGGAACAAATCACCAGCTCTCTGCTGAGAATCCTTTTCCTTTCGCTCTAATTCAGCGATAGAGGCATCGGTCCTTTTTAATTCAGCATTAATGTATTCCAGACGGTTACTTACAATCGCCTTGGCATCACTTTGATCTTGGAGGATAAGAACAGGACCAATAAGCTTGTATACTTTAGAGTCAGGCTCTAGCTTCTTCATTTCATCTCGCACTATCTCATTTTCAGTTTTCTGAGCACCAAGTCGGCGACGTGCTTCAATCAGCTTAGATTTCTTCCCTCCAAGCTCTTGATTTTCCTTTAGAATAACCTGAAGCTGGTCATTCATGGCTTTGATCTCAGGGGGAAGCTGCTGCTGTTGCTGCATTGCCTGTGCGCTTCGTATTTATTGGTGTAGACTGATTTCTTATAACATCAAGGGAAAAAAAGAAATATTTAAAGGTAGGAAAAAAGAAAAATACCTATATACAAGAATATGTCTCTTAAAACTACAATAGCAAATGAGAAGAAAAAAGTTATCAAGAACTTCTATATATACCGAAAAACTGTTACGAGCTGAGACGTAATCGCTCCCCTTCTGCTGCGTAGCGTGCAACAGGGTTTTTTTTTTCTTTTTTTTTTTTTAAGAAAATTAGATTTACCGTGGTAACCCATCACACTAAGCTCTACGTTTTCGATCTGACTCCAAATCCCCTTTGTTTACAATTGGCCAAGAATCAATCTGCAACAAGAATGGAAGGTACATATAAACTTTATCACGGTACCTTTTGTCCTCTTCAATAGGGTTTCTTTCAAGATATACTGTTTTCAAAGAATTTTTAAAGGCACTCAATTTCCCTACTTCATCCCAGTTTTCTATCTTTCCATCAGTGAGCCAAAACTCCTCAAGAAGTGGCATATTTTGGGGATTAATTACATCAGCATTTATAGAAGATATCGAATTAAAACTAAGATCAAGAATTTGCACCTCAGAAAGACGCTCCAGGTTTTGAATTGAGGTTAATCCATTCTCTGATAAGTAAACCTCACGTAAATGAGGATTTCCATCGGGACCCAGAAAGTTTTCTGGTTCAACACTTGTGATGCGATTGGCTTGTAAGCTAAGAATTTCTAATGACTCCAGTTTTTGAATTGATGTTCCAATTCCGGCGATTTTGTTTTTACCAAGCCATAACTGCTTTAATCTCGTAAGTTTTTCCAAACCGGGTCCGATTTCGCGAATTCGATTGCCCCCCAGTTCAAGCAGCTCCAAATTTACGAGAGCATCCAAATTTTTTATTTCCTTTATTTTGTTCTCTACCAGAAACAACTCTTTTAATGTCGGTGCTAGAGGATCCAACCCACTAATCTCTCGTATTTGGTTATAACTCAAATCCAATTTAGTTAGATGACTGAATGCTCCCACCACATCACGCCTGAGAGTTTCACTCCCTGTAGTTTTCACACATGAAAAAAAGTCTCTCAATTTACGAATTTTGTTGTCAAAAAAATCCAATTCTTCAAGGCGACCAGCCAAATCTTCTGGAAAAGGAGATAACTCGTGAATAAGATTTTTGCGAAGAGAAAGAGAAGTACATTCTGTCAGCTTGTCAAGCTCCAACTCATCAAGAGAAAATAATCGAATGTTGTTAATTTCAATTTCTTTACTCTTTGTATAAATATTAAGTACTGCTTCTGCAACCGCATTGCGCTCCTGTTGATTTTGACGTGGTGGATTTTCATCATCTGCACTCTCATCATCTGAGTGTTTCTGGCCCCCCGTATTTTGTGCGGCGAACATTGCCTGAAGTCCTCTTTTTAAATTTTCCCTCTGTTGCTTTTTCTTATCATTTTCCTCAACATGAGAGTCATTTTCTTGTTGCATTTTATCCTAAACAACCTTTTTGTTCTAAATGGAAATCACATATTTTAAGAAAAAAACAAGATAGAGAACATTTTTTCTTGTTAATCATAAAGTTCACATTCTCCTATCTAAAGGGATTTTCGATGTACAAACGCACCAAAAGCCATAATATAAATCATCGTAAGGTTTTACTCGCATTAACAGTCAGACTACTTGTTACTCTTCTTTGCCTGCCTTTTCTTTTTCTCAGCATGTCGACGGCGCAGTTCACGTACTCCCTCTATAATTTGTCTTCGCAACTGTTTAAAGCCCTTTTGTCTTTTATTTACGACATGAGCGAATTGAATTCCAGCCACTTGCTGTGCCAAAGGCTTCTCCTTCTGGGTTGCTTTTGTCGCTCCCATACCCATGGATTCTTCTAGCTTCTTCTGTTCATCATGTTTTTCTTGAAAGCGTTTGCGTTTGATCTGTCTTAATCCACGAAGGCCACGAGGAGTTTTTGTACCTCCAGATTTACCTTGCGAGTGTGTCACAATGACAGCCCTTGACCCTCTTCCAAAACCGCGCCCCATTATTCCAAAATAGGTCCTTCATTCAAAGTGATACAAGAGAAGAATAAAAAGAGAATAAAAAGAAACAGTGAAAGAAGAAGGAAAAAAGAATATAAAGTAAGAGAAAACACTGCACATTCATCAGAAAACGATAAAAAAACAAGAACCCAAGGGATTTTCTTTTTTTGAAGGAATATATCTCGCTCAAAAAAGGAAAGAATTGCTGGAACAAAACGAAAACAGCAACTTATTAACAGAACCAAAGGCTTATCAAAAGAAACCCCATTTCTAGAAGGAAGAGGTTACAAAAGGAGTAACCGCGCCACTTATTTCTCTGAAAAAAAGAGCACGTACCTTACCAAGGAAGAATTTCACCCAAATAAGAAATAAAAACTTACAGAGCGAGTTCCAGAAAAGATTGTCGTGCTAAGAATCCTGACAAAAACAAAATAAAAATGAGAAAAGCGAAGAGACACAAGTCAGCCACCTATGGGTCTTGGAGTTTCCACAACGTACCGGTCATGTCATAGTTCATAAAAAAGAAGAAATAATGATCCATCTGCCTTATTTCATGAGAGGAACTGGTACAGATGCGACGGCCCCCCACCCGAGACGCCAGAGGAATACGAGAAACCCCCTTCAAAGTTGTTCCCGCCCAAGTGCCCCCGCGACACCGATTCCCAAACCCGAGCCCCAACAAAACCCGGGACGGCAGGCACGCTGCTTTCGGGAAAACGGAATCCAAAACGACCCCAGAAAAAAAGCCCGCTGGGAGCCATGGTTGCGGGAGGTCGCCCTCTTTCTCTTCGGCCGTTTCCGGGGCGGGGGCTTCTCACAGGGATCCGCCGGAGGGTTCCGAGGGAACGGGGCGCCCGAGGAAATATTCTCTCGCTTTCCCTCTTTGAGATTTATTTTTCGAAGCAAAAACACGCCACCCCAGATGGTTGAAGATGGCCCCCGAGAAGCCTGCACCTTCTATCGCGGTTGCGTTGTTCCCAAATTATGCCTCGAATTTGTTTTATTTCATCGGCACGCCCAATCGCCGGGCAACCCCCGCCTGCCACCACGGCCGCCATGACGGCCATCGTCCATCAAAAGAAAAACAAATTACCACCCAACGAGAGGGCCCAAAGCGCAGCAAAAAACATTCCAGGGCCTCGCCCGCAACCTGGGAAAAGGCGAAGGCGATTTCGGGGCTGGGTTTTTAACCAGGGGTGAACGGGTAAACTTCACAAGTTGCACCTTAATCGCGTTCCAATGGGGAAACTGAAACAGACCCCATCCGCCATGGTTCATTGAACAGTGGGAATTTCAGACCAAAAACGAACTGTAGCCCCACCAGAAAGCGGGGTGTATGGAAACCTCTGCCTCGCAATTTTCCCCTCTTGTTTCTTTTTTGTAAGCTTGCGAAAAGATTGATAGAGCCTTACGTTTATCAGTCGGCAAATATATATATATATATATATATATATATATATATATTGAATGGTGTCGTGATAAATAATTTCATTTCTTTTTCATTTTTACAGCCTGTCTAACCTTAAGTTTTCTGAAAAAGTAAGTTTACAATCAAGTAAAAATGTGAAGTGCTATTTTTCAGTCTTATTCCGAAGCGGAATGGATGACCAGTACTCAGGTATTCGTGGATTTGGTGCGCCAGAATGGCCATACGGCTTTTTCATTTGCATTTCGTCCATCCGCGGCTCAGCATTTTAAGCATCGCTTTGATGGTATTCTAACTTTGGACAACGACATACTCGCCATTAATCTGGATCAAGTTAGATCTATGAATTGGGAGGATTTGCGTACCTCCATTATAAACTTTACGATGCCACGGAATACAAATTTTCTCCGGGCATTTGAGGAAGCACGCGCGCGTTTCAGTGCAGAACGGGCAGTGCTGGAAGAAAGAGCATCCGTGCCGCAGCAGGAATATCAAAGCGCTCAAGCACAACTACAGGATGTTCAGTACCGTTTTCACCAATATGCCAGTGTGCAATTCCAGGAATTGTAGAATAAAATGGCACAAGCATAACAGGAGGCAACAAGGGTAAAGTTGCAACTGGCAGCTATTTAGGCAAAGTTGGCGCTAGCAAATGCGGAAGTAACAGAAATGCAAGCACAGTTATTACAATCAAAAGTGCAATTGACAACAGCTTACGATCAAGCGACACATTTGCATGCACAACTGCAAAAGGAGCAGGTGCGAGTAACACAAGCACTGACGCAGACCTCAACCGCGCATGAAGAATTGGCAAAGGGCCAAAGGGCAACTGGCAGAATTACGGGCGCAAGGGTCCCAGTTTCAGGTGGAGAAGCCTGGAATGTTGACGCAACTCGAGCCAGCCAGGGAACAACCCCGTCAAAGAGAAAAGCAAAACGATGAGTTATTACGCCAATTGGGGAAGGATACCCCAAAGAAAATGGGATGGGAAACGACACACAACATTGACCCAACAACGGCCCGTACACCTACAAAGGAAGCAAGAAAAGAATGGCCTGAGTGGGCGACGCCGATGGGCCACGAGGAACAACCACAGGAGGAATTTTATCCAGGAATACAAGATATCCAACCACCAGCATCGTTTTCCGGTTGCCGGCCAGAAGGGCAAAATACGCACCTTTGACGGTATGCTGCGATTAATTATTGACGCTTCACCTGGCCAGTTGCTGGCGGCATGCAGAGTAATTTTTCCTATGTCAGTAAATACTGCTCCGGTTTATCAGGAAGCATGGAAGAACTTCGTGCAATGGGTCTACAAAGTTCGCAACGAGGGGTTATCGTTCCAACAGGTGCAAATGGGAGGACGGTTGTATACACAACTGCGATTTATTCAAACAGTAAAGGACCATCCAGGAGTGAAGATGTAGGACATCAGGAAGGCGCTGGCTCAGCCATTAAAAAGAGAGGATCCATTCATACAGGCAGCTATGAAGTCTCGAAAGAAACAGTGAATATAGGGGCCAGGAATGATAAGATATCAGTGAAAACAAATTATTCAGGATTGGACGCATCCACGCAACACAGTGATTTTCTTCCGATTGCAGACTCAAACGGTTCCCCATATCATTCCCAAAGGAGCGATGCAGAAACTGCACATACAATCACAACACATCTAAAGGTTTTTCCAGCAACAAATCCTTCCCTAGGTACAACATCTATAAACGATGTTACGATAATACCCGCACCTTCCCATAATCCGCACATCTTGGCGCTGGCATCAGAAGTCAATCGGGTCGCCAAACACATTTGGACCCGCACAACATGGGAACAACGGAGGTCCATATTGCGAAGATTCATCGATTTCACAGTGCAGCACAATTTAGAAGTGATGGAAGAAAACATTCCACTATTTATTGTAAGTCTACAAGTGGCAAAGAACAGCGCGATCCAATACACGCGCACACTGATCACCATGTTGGCATCAGGGAGAACGCCCACAGAAATGTTTCTGGCGGGCCCAGAAAAGACAGCGACAGCAGATCCCATAAAGCAAGCACGCCCAATGTTAATATGGGAATTGGATGTGATAAGCGATGCTCTTCCAAAGAAAAGGGAACGAGTGGCTTTACGACTGGCATGGTTAACGGTCGGCCGCTTGGGAGGAATAGCAAAACTCCAAAAACAAAATTTCGTACCGCACGATCAAGATCCAGATGCCATAATAGTGGATTGGGGAGACTTACCCAAAAACATCCAAGATCGGCCCACAGGGCAGCGAGGTACGTAGCCATCGGAGGAGAAGATGCACTGCAGATCAAAACAGTCGTGAAAGGAATGAAGGGTGACGAAAAGTTAACGATATTTACCACAAAAGACATGGAGAATATTCTTCGCCCGTACGGAATGGCAGCCCGCTCCATAAAGGGAGGAGCGCTAGCACACGCCGCGGCAGCAGTAGTCTAACACGATCCCGATCCACGATTACCAACAAAGTTAGAGAGACATCCAGACCCCATGGAACTCCCACGAAGCACGGCGTGATATCTAGGCCATTGGTCCGAAACAATAAACAATTCAGTGCAACCGACTTCATTGATGTAAAGGATTTGGAAAAATGGGCAAAAGAAAAATGGACCATACCAGAACCTGTAAAACAAGTGCTTTGTGCACCATTTAAGGGGCACAATATGCTTCAGCGCTCCAATCGAGCCCGGTTGGTAGCGCGAGAAGAAGAAGAGGAACGATTACCGTTGCAACAAATAGACGTAGGCACACTGTCTAGCAAATGGATTAGGGGGCGTGTGGAAGAGAAAACCGGAAGGCGTTGGGATATAGTTTGGAACGCCATGCAAAAAACCCAAGACATATTTAAAGGAACGTGAATCCAATTTAAGAATTAACAACGCTGACGCAAAGCGTATGAAAGAAGCAGGAATTATATGTACAGCTTCATCACATCCAACCAAAGGATGGGTAGTTTCCATTTGCGGTGGTGGAGGAAAAACCGTCAGGGCAGAGGAGATTTATTGCGTTGCCAAATGGAAAGAATGGCAAGGATGATAAAGAGGCTGATGTGTCTTTGGGACAAATTTCCCGGTACCTGGATGCGGTTGAGGCGAAACCACAACTTTATTTGATTTAAAGGCATCATTTTTCCAGGTGGCCTTACCAATTGGCATACGGGCTAGTTTCCGTTGCCGTACGGAATCAGGAGGACTCGTTGAGTTCACTAGCCTTTTCATGGGTTATAAATATAGTCCTGAGATTTTAAATATTCTTGCAAGAGTTTTGGCCGGCGATCCGGGATCGGCATTGCCACAGTAAGCGGCACCCAAAGAGTTAAAAACACACGTTTGGATCGATAATATTAGAATAAGTGGTCCACACGGAAAGGTACAACCTTGGGGAGAGCAAATCATACATAACATGCAAAGTTGCGGAGCCACTATTGGGGGGCAGAAGTTTTAAACGAAGGAATACGATTTCATCGGGGCGCACTTCAACCATAGAAATCAAAGGGCCTCCCAAATACAAAAAATAATAAGGTTGAAAGAGGCGTCGTCACTGGAAAAGACGGCAGTTGAAGAATTGGAGAGCACAGCTTCGCGCAGGATGCGCGCGACAGGGGTGGTAAGGGGTGAATCCCTTTACCCGTATTATTTCTTCTTAAAGATAGCGCGTATAAGTTTATCATGTTTAAACCGAGGTTTATTACGACTCCAAGACCAGGCAAATTTATCATCCAAAGCGAAAGGCATAGGGGAAAATTGGCTTAAAACGTTATTAACGAGCGAGCCGGTTCATCCATCACAGCAGTTGCCCTCTACAGCAACGCTGGCGGCAGACGCCTCCGTGTACGGATTGGGAGCGTTATTGTTCAAGGATAAAGGGGAAGTTTTGGTGACTGGTGGTGCTTGGAACACGCCTTCGGAGCCGTTACTTGCAGATGTTGGCGCCATAGAAAAAGTTTTACGTTCGCACGGTATAAGTGCTACTTGGAGTTACTTGTCTTCAGATCAAAATCCAGCGGATGGAATATCTAGAGGGAAACATTAAAAAATTAGACATAGCGAAGGGCTGGAACCTGCGACGGGGAAATTGGGAGGCGGGTTAAAGGGTTTCTAACCACTTCAATTTCGTCAGTTCTTTCTATTTTTTAGTAAATAACCCACCCGGGAAAGTAAATTAATGTATTTTGCAAATCATCGGGAATGCAGGTATTAGATATGAAAAATATTATTTTCTCTTTCTTCCTTTGTTCTAGGGGAAAGTAAGGCGTAGGTTATTCTTTCCTTTTTGCCGTTCCCCAATATTCTCGTCGTTCTTCCGAACCCTCTCAACGCAGGAATTCCCTTTGACCTTGGGATTCCAGGAAGTTGCCTGCCAGGCGGACGCCAAAACGAGGGTTTACATAGCGAGAAGCCTATTCCCTTTCAAAGAGCTCGCGAATCTAAAAAAAATTTTTTTTTATCCCACTTGACGTGTAGCCACCCTTCCCTAAGACTAGTCCAAATAACCTTTGCAATAGTGTCAATAAATTCTTGCTTTGAAGAAACCGCCACATCGAAATTTTCTTTGCTTGTGGACCTTCCAATATATGTAAATCTTTTAGAATACTCCTTGCTTCAGAACATTCATGAAGAATGTGATACAGCGTTTCCATCGGTCCCTTATTTATTAACGGAGCAAGGGGTTGTTGGGAAGGAAGATGAGATCTTCTTCTTGGCTCACTACTGCGAGAACGAAGGCCCTCGGGATTTAGGGTACAACGTATGCGTTGCTGAGCTGCACTACGTCGATTTTCATATTCTTCATCGCAGAAGTCACATTTAATCCGTCCGGTAGGAGCAGGCTGATTACTGCGTTGCTTTCTACAGTGAATTTTAAGATTGGAAAAACCACTATAAGTCTTACCGCAGTAAGGACACGCCTTCTCCCTTCTATTAACAGTCGCTTTATTTACCGTTGGTGATTGTTGGGGTGGTGACAGTTGATGATTTGGTGTATCGTCGGTTAATTGATTTTTACACGATAACGCCGCAGATTGTTCTGGTGTGCGGTTGCACATTCTGCACGTTGGCAAGCAGTCCCTTACACTCCAGAAAAGGCGTCCAAAGAATTCAGACCCACCACACCTAGCACGCGCTAGGTGAATTAGTTCAGGTCTAGTGAGAAGGTCTCCAGTAATCAGGTCTTTCCCGCTCAAGTCTGCCGGTCTACCTCCGCATAGGCTATACCTATGAGTGTCGGTACGTAGTAATCCAATCCACTTTTCCATGAGCTTGCGAACAAGTAGGGCTTCAAGGTCTGTATCCCATAGCGGTTTTACTGTGGGCTTCATGTACTGTCCATTTTCCATACATTCCGTTGCATATTAGTCTTCTAATTCATTTATTTCTACTTCACAATGACTGTAACAAAATTGTAGATGTATTGACTATCCATTAAGAAAAAGCTTAATGGGTCGACTCCAGATTTGATCTTCCGTATAATCCGTTTGACCCAGTGGACCTTCGTTGAGGGAAGCTAGAAGAGACCGACTTCCCGTAACAATTAACAAGGTCTTATCTTTCTCCTTGATTCGTGTTAGTACTAATTTATCTAGGGCAAACAGTACGGCTGAGGCCTCGGTTCTATAGCTGCAAGGAACGCCACCGCAATTGATGATAACACGTTCAATAGGGTTTGTGCTGGTTAAGGATTGAAAAAGTAGTGCTACTCCTGCCGACTGTGGATGGGAGACTCCTCCGTCTGTAGAGAGAATCCAACGACGATGTTGGTGAAGATGTAAGACGGCCATGCTAGCTTGATGTTTTTCACAAATGATGGCGGCTTCTTCCGTAAGATTTCGATTATACGATACTTCAAGTCCAAAGGTTACATTGGAGGCAAGGTGGCCCGACCAAGGCAGAATGCTTGTATTGAAAAAACGAACTTCCCGTGTACTGTGCTGGGTTACACCATTTTCTTCCATGAGAGAGTCTACTAAGGAGTAGAGATCTCTACGTGATGCAGGTGAGATAAGAAAACCCCTACGCGGAGGGGGTTATGGAGGCGGACGATGGTGCCATACTTTTTGACACGCCCGTACAAGTTCGCACATTTCAAAACGAGCACGGAATGCAAGAATACGTATGGGCATCATGTTGGCTTCCAATAACGCAGATTCTGGATCCGTTGTTGACGGTACACCGCTTACAATTCTAGCAAGATTTGCTTGAGTCCGCATCAGTGTGTTTTTTGCCACACCGCCGTCCAGCGCCCACGCGGACTCGCTACCACAAAGAAGTTTGGAGAAGTCATATCCAATAACAAAAGGTACGCATGTCATGCGGTCGAGACCCAGCGTTTTTGTTGGCGAAACTTTTTGACTTTGCTATACGAGTTGATGTGGCAAAACTTTGGGCGGTTGCAGCATTGTTGAAAGGCAGCCGCGGATCAAGTGGTATACCTAGTAGTTTGGGTTTATTTGTAGATCCCAGAGTTGATACATGTATTTCATGGCCAGCATAGAGAAGCGGAAATTTGTGATCAGGATCAAGATTATCTTCAGTTTGCGTTGACATTGTAAACCATGCAGCTTCGCACTTTAACGGATCTACCAGCAGGTCGTTCTGGAAGCTCCATTCATGCAGTTGCTGGAGGATCAAGTTGGCCTTCGGGATAACATCTTCACGAGGCTTTCCCTTGATGATTATAGATAAGTTGTCAGTGTACATGTCCGCTGATGCGTCAGCGGAATCATTGAGCAAGTTGAGGAGCGGGCGTGCATAGAGGGAGAATAGATATGGTCTTGCTAATGAACCCTGCGGAACTCCTCGTAGTGCTGTTCTTTTCTTGCCCTTCGCGTTTCTGAGTCTTCTCCGCGCGAATCTATCACACAATAAATTTCCGAGCCACCTTCTACAGTTTGTCCCAGGGAATGTGGGAAAGCCGTTCACTGAGTACAAGGTGATTGATTGAGTCAAAAGCCTGGCTAAAGTCAATCGAGATCAGCATTTTGCGATGTCGTCGGTAATGTATTTGCGTTTCATCGGTATGCTGTTTATTAAGGCGAACGTCAAAACATTCACTTCGATTTGCTCAACAGTGTCTACTAGATGGGCACGTTGCATAGCTGTGGTGTGCATAAGTCTGTATGCATATTGATGTGGGTGGGGTTTCCAAACCCATAATAATCGCTGAAGAACCATCTTTTCTGCCACCTTACATAATATCGATGTAAGGCTGATAGGGCGATACGCACCAGGATTTTCCGTTGCCTTACCTGGTTTCAATGGCGGGATGACGGTCGCATTGGGACATTGAGCAGGTATAATTCCAGTTTGCCAACTCTGATTTATGCAATTCAAGACGAATTTTCTACCATTATTGGACAAATGGTGGGGAGGCTCACTGGATATTTTATCAGTTCCAGGCGCCTTGCCAATGAGGCATCTCGTAGCGCTGCAAGCAATTCGGTCATGCGAAAAGGGGCATCAAAAGGGGAAGAATAAGATGAAGTGGGAATAAAGTCAGCATCAGATGTGAAAAAAGAACTCTGTGTACCTATAGAGTGGGAAAAAAACCTAAAGAAAGAGAGAAGAGGGTCTCTGTTGGCCTCTTTCATTTCGCCTTCTAGAAAACCTATGCGGTTTATTCCTTGAAGGGGTGGGGAAAAAATGGCGATTCAGTGCGTTCGCCGTTTGACGCGAGGTACTAAGCTTTTTCTTACCCACACTTAAAATACTAGATTTTGCAGAGGAATGGGTGGCCCATTGGCAAGATGATATGTGCTTCCAGAAGAGATGTTCGCCAGGGTTTAGCTTGCTGAGTCGGTGATGAAACTTTTGATTGGGCTTGAACCTTATCGCCTCTAGGCAACTTCGGGTTGCCTCTTCCATCTCCGTTAGGTTCTCCAAAATCGGTAAATTGAGATAAGGCATTTTCAGAAGGTTCGCGTTATGTTCGGCCTTTGCAATCTCTTTCTCCCAAACGGTGGGACCTTCCTTAAATATCCCGCGAGGGCAATGGTGCCGCAGCGCGGTTTGGACGCATTTCGTGAAATCCTTAATATTGTGTGAGATGTTTCGTCGGTCAAATTGTGTGAGTTGGGAGTCGAATTCGGCTGAAAAGGCTGCCCGGCCGCAATTACCCCATCTATGGAAATAACGACGCGTCGATGGTGCAGCTGGGGGATGTCAACGCGGTGTGAAGTCTTCAAGGTATACGATATCAAGCAGTGATCACTGTGGATGGTAACATCTGCAGCCCAGCTTTCCACGTCGAAAAGGCGTTGAAAAGCTAGATCTATGAATGAGCGTTCCGCAACTCCTCGAGCAAACGTAAACTCTCCCGGTGTATTAATTAGGGAGAGATTTGCATCCGATGTAAGCTATAGGAACTCCTGTGCTTCAGCCGATGGTGTTTCTTCCATGTATGGTTCTCAGTGATGATAATGAAGATTGAAATCACCACCTAACAGGAAAGGAGAGGATGGCGGAACTGAAGCTAACAAGTTTTTCATAGTACATGTGACAACTACTGGTGAAGGTAAATACACACTTGCAATATATATCGATGTATCTTTTGCAATTGCAACTTCTACAAATACTGCTTCAACGTCTGATTCATGGGTAGAAGTGCGAAAGTGTACAAGGTGCAACTTTAGTGTTTTCTTTGCAAGAATAAAGACACATCCACCTCTGATCCCTCGCACGCATGTGTCCGCAACATATGGCTCTGTTTTTAAGGCAGAAAGTTGCTTTGTGTTTTTCCAGATTTCTTGTAGAACAAGAACATCCGCACCCTTTGCCAATAGGGAAGCGAGTTTACTCGGTGTGGGTGATTGAACGTTTAACTGAAGTACTGTAATAGGGCCAGGATTCTGCTCAATATCACCACACGAAAAAAGCTTTTGACGCTGTGCATTGGACATTGCACGCAGTCGATTAGGATGACGCAGGTGAGCGCTGATGGCATTCAGAATGTATACCATAAAAGGTACACCACGCGGATAGACCATGATAGGCTCCATCGTATAACCTTCCGACCCGCACAGTTGATCGCCTACTATCTTCCCAGTTAACGCGGATGGATGGTAGGCGCTTAGCTTCCTCTCTGTCAGCGAACAATTTACCCCGGCACCGCGATGAGGCGGCCGGCTGGGCCAGGGCAAATCTAAAATCAGAAAATGCCCCGTGTTTTTTCGGGTGCCGGGGTTGTTTCGGTTGGTTGCGGGGATTCTGCGTGCGAAAGCCAAATTTCACCGCCAAGGGTGTAAAGGTGTTCTTCCTGGCGTTTGGCCCCGCTCCTGCAAAGGCTTGGCCTTGGCGTCGGGTTTGCTCGAAAATCCCATCCGAAACCACGCCTTTGGCGGTTATTTCCCATTCCCTTTTTCCCACAACAATGAATTGAGATTTACCTGATTATATCATGTACTTTCTTTTTTGGAATTGGAAAAATTATGAGGTCTGGTGGTTGGAGAAATTGTTGGCTGCGGCCCCCTTGCTGGCCATTGTGTGGGGGCCCATGTTTCCAGCATTCAAGCCCCACGCTGTGGCAAAAGCAAACCCTGCACCCACCCCATTTGGCCCCGCATCTCCCTTATGGTATTTTTGCGAAGTGTTATGAAACCGAAAACCTTTTAAACTTTCCATTTCTGCCCATCCGCACTTGCGTTGAGAATTAAAAGCTGCTCTTTCTGGCCTTGGGGCCGCTAATTCTTATCATAGGGCTTGGGGGCGCTTCTTGAAAAGCTGCAGGAAAAACTTTGCTACGCTGCATTGGGAATTGTTTTCACGGATTCCCACAAATCAGAGAGTTTCGTTTGCTCCTGATCGGTCTTAAAATTTAGTTTTCCATATTACGGAGTAGCAAGCCCACGGCGCCAAAAACAAAGCTGTGGATTTGCAATGGGTGGAAAAAGAAAGGAAAATACCTCCGGACTCTTGCGTTGTGGAAACAACAACAAAAAAAACGCAAGTGCTCTTCTAATGGTTCGCCCATTCCGCTTACGAGAAATGAAAGATCTAGTGTCGCTTACATGCTTAAAAAGGTTTCTTGTAATTCTTTCCTTTTTTAGTTTTGGACTTCTACACCAAACCTCATTGAAATTAATTGAAAAAATAGAATGTGATACATTCCCAATCGTAATATTAGCTCTCTTTTTTCTAAAGTTACAAAACAAAACTTTCTTGTTTTTCGATTTTTCCATAAACGCTAGGCAATCAAACATTTCACTACGGCAGGATTCCGGCCTCGCCGGGTCAATGATTTCGCAACACGTAATCTGACTTTAATCTGCAACTAGATAAACCCAAGTTTAAAGCGAAGACCCTATGAAGTTGTAAATTCATCAAAATAATGCTCCTTGAACCCAATACCCAGAAAAACGATATATTCCCAATTTGGCCTCAGAGATGGGCCATTCGCTACGGTTACGTTCGGTAGATGCTGTATAATTTATGGAAATGCCGGAAAACCAGTTTGAGTTTCCCATCGAAACCATCTCAGAAGAGCCTTTTACCCGATTAATATTTGGAAGGTTCTGCAATGCAGGTCACTGCATCCAACCGCTCTCTTTTTATCCTGTCATGGTTGAAAAGTGACGTCCTTCAAGCATTTTTTATTTACCGCATATGGCATGGAAGAAATTTATGGTGCGAGATACCGGATTTCAAGCCGCGGCGCTGGCATTTAGCGGTCCAACGTCTAGAACCCACAAACCCGCACGCAGAATTGCGGCGGAAATTCCAAAAGGTAGAGGAAGCAATTCGCCTTACCACCGACCCGTTTTTACTTAACGCAATGTTTAGAGACAGGAGGAATGTCCCATACGAGGAAAAAAAAACAACAGATGCGCTTTCTATGGCTTCTTTGGGGCTGTCGTAAAAAGCATCACGGGCTCTGCGATCCTGGATGCAAAGCCGCCCCTGCCCTACCCAAAGCCTGAATTCTCAAGATCTCGCCGGTTTATGCGTGTGTAGCTCTTGGAAATTGGGATCACTCGAACGGCTTGCCAAAAAAGACCTGGGCGGGCGATCGGTGAGAGAGTAACTGAGTCACGTTCGCCATAGGGCAGGGTTCATTACGAACCGTGCGTTGGCTGGCTGTCGGAATTGTGGGTGAAATCGAGCGCGCTGACGAATAACAAATGCTAGAAACATATTTTAACCCCAAAGGCCTCTATTGAAACAAACGTGGGCGACCGCAAATGCTGAAGAAGGACCCCTTGGATTATTAACAAATTCAAGGAAACCGTGCAATTGGCTCACTTGATGCGGAACCCGTCTTTAACATCTCTAGAACCTGGTTACGTTTTGTTTGGCAGAACTTCAAAAAAGCAAGATTAACAAAGAAGCCGTCTTGACGATCTTTGCCCCCTTAGCAGCGCAGTGGTGTGCTGCCTGGGGTTGTTCCGGGAAACCCAGAGAACCAACAAATATTCTTAGGGAGGTGGCCTCCTAAAAAGCAAAACTCCTCCCCTCCAAAAAAAAACACACATTGGCACACGCATTATTTAAGAATGTTTTCCCCTGGTGGTGTTTTGCCGCGGGTGCGGCCCCAAACTCCAGCACCCCGCCCCGCCCCCCAGCGAAAAGGCAAATGTTGGCAAAGTTTTCTTCTGAAGAGCCCGCCGCCAACCACCAAGATAAAAATGCCATGCGCCACCGGGATCCATCGCGTTGTTCTATAATAAAAACAGGATTCGAGAAGATCCTTGGCCCAAGAAACCGTTAGGAATAGGCTGGGCTTATAATAAAATCTATTTTTACCAATTCCTTTCGGAAGGGCGCGGCGCCAAGAAGCAACAACCACCCAGACCCAACCCCAACGGTAGATATAGGTTTTTGCCGCTTGGGAATCCCATTGGGAAAAAGGAATCCGGATCCAAGTGTACTCTTTATAGAAAACCCTTAAGATGTCTTTTCTATTCGGGGGCGTTTTGGGGCGTCGCCGGTGTTGTCCTTTTGGTGTTCGTGGCCAAGCCTTTTGGCGGAACGGCAAGGGAAGCCCTAAAAAATCATAGAGAGACACCCCCTGCCCCCCCGCAGAAGGCAGAAGGCAAACCAACAGACCAACACTGCGGCACGCGGACCTGGAAAAAAAAAGCAAAGAGAGCCAGCCAAAAAATAAAAAAACGAGGAGAGGAAAGGAAAATGGAAACTGTGTGTGGTGCGCAGTTGGTGGTGCCAAAAAAGAAAATTCCCGCGAGAACGCCTTCGAACACCAGCGTCTTTCCTTATGATGCCGCCAGTCGTTTGGGTACCGCGGAAAAAAAATACAAACCCAATTCAAAGAAGACGAGTTTCAAAGTTTCTATTTAACTGTGGCGCTGCCCGCTTGGCTAATTTACTATCCTCTTACCCTTCTGAAGCTTTGCCGCCGCATTTCTCTCGGTGTGTGCTGTCTTTTCTTGGTTTTCGCTGGGGTGAAAACCCTTATTTAGCTGAAGCGGCCGCCATCCTCTCGCAGGGCCGGGGCTTTTTGCGGTGCCCCCAAAAACCGGTTTAAGGGATCCTTTTCCCCAGGAATAAACCGGGCCCTGGCGGCCGCTTGAAATCTCCCATGGCCCCGCCCGCCAAGCCACGGGGAAACCAGAGCGCGAGCACCCCACAGGAAAAAAAGGAAAGCGAACGCCGCACCACGCCACCACCGGAAGAACGCCAAATGCGCCACAGCAGAAGGGAGAAAAAAGCCACGGAACAGTGCGCCGAAAGATTCTAAATCGGCATTTTCTCTTGGCAGTTGGGCGTTGCGACAAATTAAAACGTTAGGGCCCTTCGCTTTCCAATTTGGGAAGCGCCGACGGCCTTTCCACAAGAACGGGGTGCACACTGAGACGCCATTTTTTATACGTAAATTTAGTCTTAAAACTCTTAATTTCTAGAGTGTAACCATCCAAATGGCCACACCAACCCTCTAGGGCAGAAATAAATCGGGGGGCCTGAAAAGTATCCAGAGAAATCTCGCCAGCTGGGGTGTTTTGAACCCCTTCTGCATCTGCGCCTTAAAAAACTTTCCAGCCCTATATTTTTCTATGGACCCCAATGTCTAAGAGATAATCTCTGAAGTGTGCTCTGTAAATTTTTCCGAGGTGCATCTCTCATTTTCTCAACGTTGAAATATCCAGCAGCCCCGCAAACGTCTTTTAACCAGGTTTTAGGGCCAGCCACCCAATGGCGTTGCGAAGGCCCCGCTGGGTATCACAAGCGCGTTTTGCAGAGAATCCAATGGAAACACTCAAAGGGAATCTGTTTGCATCTATCAATACGTTTCGCTTTGGCTGTGTGCTTTGGCATTTCTTGCTGAAAGCCGCTCTTTGGGGAGTTGCGGCGTGCCTTGCGGGGGATGTGGCGTCCCAGTTCAAGACGTGGAAAAACCAAGTCCGCCGCCAGCACGAACCAAAACAGTCTAAAAATTTCCCCCAATGGTATCACCCCATCTAGCTAAAAGAGTTCCTACTGTTTAACAGCGAAGATGCCCATATGACAAATTTAAAAGATTTGGTTACCATTTTTTCCAACAGTCGTTATAGGGAAAAAGTGTATTCTAGGGTTAGTTTTCCAGAACGCTTTTGGTTGAACGTGTTGAAATACGAAGGTCTTCATTATTATTTTCTTTCTTTATTGAACGCAAACGATCAGGGTAATCCACTGTTTTCATTTTTATATCTCATTCAATGTCGGTGGAAACTTTCTGTTTTGGCGGATGGCTAAAGCATTCTCAGTTCCATAATAAAATCGGTTGTAAAAGGTTTTGGAGTCCATTATAAATGACTATACCTGATGTACGGGTCACCTTTTTCGTTTCTTTTGTTTAGGGTTCAGCTGTCTCACTTAAGACTTGTTTTTACAATCACTGCGTCATTTTTTCATAGCTGTAAGTTTTATATGCGCCAAAGGTTTGCAAACTCATATATTTAAACAGAAAGAGTACCTTGATATCCACAGAAAAGAAGGCATAAAGTACGCAAGAGTGAATACCAATTTTTTCGTGCAAGATACATTTGCAGTTATTTTGTGATTTTCTCCTTTATAAGACTTCATCTGAAGCTTCCTTTTCTCTTTTTTCATTTTTTAATCCGTCAAGAGGGTCGAAAAACACCAATACTTTACTTATACAGATTTGTTAGCGGAACGGTTGCGGAGGAGAATCTACTTTTACTGTTTACACTATAGTTTTGCATCGTTTTTTTTTTCACCACAACCTTTACACCAAATGGGGAAAGGCAGCTTCAGGGTTCCACTTTCCAAAGCTTATGCTCTTTTTGATTTCCCCCGCAAAGCTACCCCAAGAAACCCCAAAGGACCCGCGCCAAACCACCTTAAAGACATACCAAAAATAACTGTTTCATTTTTTCACTTTGATTTCCGGCCCCGCAGCAAAATAAAAGCAGAGGGGGCAAACCAAGGCGCCAGGACATCGGTTTGCAAATCCACCGGCGCGTTTTTGTGTGGGGTTTCTCCCCTGCGATGTCGGTGCCGCGGCGCCTTTGGCATACGGGAAGCGGCTGATTTTACAAAATCCTTCGAAAAAAGAGAGCGCCATGGTGCTTTCCAAGGAGTCTCCAAATCTTCTCGGTTGGATCTTTACGATGTGGACTTTTCCAAGCGCTACGAAGAGACACAACGAAACCACACACCCGCGGCGGGCCGAAAGAAGGCGCAGAAAAAACCCACACCAGAAAGACCCAAAGAAAAAAGCCAAAAGGTTTCCGTGGCTGTTTTTAGAACCTAAATCTGCTAAATCTGTTGAAAAGAAAAAGATTCCGCGCCCCAGTTTTGATCAACCTCGGTTTGGGGACCCGCTCTGGGCCGCCAAGTTTCCCAAACCCCCAAAGAACAACAGACAGGAACAACCGGAAAGAGCCCCTGTTGCCAATAGTCTTTCTTTTCTATATTTGGGAATGGAAGGAATATTTGGGGCCAATTCAATAAATGTTGTGGTCTGTGCTCTGTGTTTTTGTTGTTCTCTTTTTTCTTTGATTTTTTTTCGGGGGCGCCTCCGGGTCAAACGCCCGGATTTCACACGCAGTTTGAAAAATGAATAACTTCACCTTTTCCAGACTACCGTTTTGATATCTGATATTTTTTTTAGGGATTACTTTTAGAAGGAAAAACATTTAAGAGCTGGTGCCGCGGGTGTGCCCATTTGTTTTCGAGAGCAGCGCCGGCGGCGGGCGGCATGTAATTTGCAAGCGCTGCTTCGCCATAATGGCCCGGGGAGCTTTTCTTCAGAATGTTTCCAGATCATACTCAAAAACGGACAATCATACATATGAGGTTTCGTCTTTCTGAAAGAATGGGTCCATATTTTATTTTGATTGTGACCAGAAAGCAAATTCATCCTTTTTCTAAGAGATTTTGCCGCCACCCATCTCGACAGGAAGACGGCCGCCCGCCCACCAAGGACGATCCTAAGGAACCAAAGCCGGCAATGTACAAATAACAGGTGCCGCTTTAATGGAAGAAATAGAATTTGCGTTACCAGTGAGTGCGTAGTAAGACAATTCTTTGATAAAAGCTTTCGAGCAGAAGAAAATGCAAGTATACAATACAATAAACCCTAGCGCAAGATAGCTAAACAACGCAGAGACACCCAATCAGATAAGGACGAAGAAAAATTAACTCCTGGCAATGCCGGCCGCCCCAACGTGGTGCCAAGGTCCAGCACCCCGCATTGCCGGAGGAAGCCAAGAGCCAGCAATTTTTTTCTTCTGGAAAACTCGCTGGCGCTTAAACTACGGCGTCGTACAGCACCGGGACCAGCCGCGTCGTGCTGGGGCAGAACTGAATCCAAGAAGGTCCTGGGGCACGTGTCGACGTGCTGTCGGCAGTATCACCTGTACCAAGTTACTGCTGAGCGGTGATGTGGAGGAAAATCCCGGCCCTTCCCTGCGAGGTATGCAGTGGAACTCAGCTGGACTTACCCAGGCCAAGAGGCTTGCTCTCCACAAAACCCTGGTTGAGGAAAACGTGCCATTCGGCCTTCTAAGCGAGACGAAAATGTCTTGTGCGGAAGTGTCGAGTTTCACACAATCGCTGGTTATCAACATCATGGAGTGTCCCGCCCCTCTAAAGGTGGCGGCGTTTCGATTCTGGTTCGTGAAGACCTGCCGGTGGAAGCAGGATCGTCTGTTGTGGCGAGCATTGGGTGTACTCACGCAACGATCCACTTGACAGAAGGGCTGGCGCTCTCAGTGACGTCAGCATACTTCCCCCAGGGAGATCATTTACAGCATCGCAACTGGACGCGCTCTTGAGAACTCCGACATTGCCGACTACGATAAAGGTAACGTTTCCCAGAAATAAGAAACGTCAGCGAGACTCGTCGCTACCGGAACGTGAGGACCGCGGCAAGTTTCAGTGCGGTGTGTGTAAGAAGTTCTACGCCAACATGCCTTCACTCGCCATTCGCTGCAGAAATTTTCACCATGGCGAAGGCATGCCTGCCAAAGGGCAACCGAATCCTCCCGAAGCAAGGGCGAGAACATAAGATACCTTGCGACCCTGATTTGCCCCACATGCAACAGACAATGCATGAGCAAATCAGGCCTCACACAACACCGCATTTCTCAACACGGGTATCAGCACATTCGCGCGCATACTAGCCAACGCACCGACTGCGAAGAAACAGCGCTGCATCTCTTGAGTTGCCCCGCCCTTCGTCCATTGCGAATGCAGTATGCTATAACAGATATCCCTCTCCAGAAACTGTGCTTTTCTAAACAGTTAGCCCAGTTCCTTCTGGCAGTGGAGCGGAACTATGCGATACCGCAGACTTCGCGGTCCAGAACCCCTACGCCTCCTTCCTCCGCCCCTGTAAGGCCAGCGACGGGCTCGATTCTGAGATCCCTGAAAGGATTAGTCTCAAGAGGCACTTGTCGCGATCCCCAACAAGCAACAAAAGACAGAGGAGATGATTTGGGCCCAATCATTAACTAAAAACCAAAAATAACAAAAATTAATAACAAAAGAAGAGTGGCCGGCGGGCTCTGGGAAAGGATGGTGGGAGTAGAGAATCTCTCGTGGACTGTTTTACTGCGCATAGATTGGTTATAAAAATAAAATAAAACAAAACTTGAAAATAACAAAACTCAAATAATAAAAATCTAAAAATAACAAAATAAATATTACAAGAGCTTGAGGGTCCCACAAAACAAAGGGATTTTTCTCTCAAACACCGCTCTTCATAGACAGCAACCTCGGTGCTCTACGGTGAGAAGCTGATAGCCACACCGTTGGGGTAAAACCCATAAAGGCACGAGGTATAAAAAAAAGCAAATTTCAGCATGGCAGAACCGATGAGTTGGGGGAATCAGTCTGGATGTGATTTACTTCTTAGGACATGCAAAAGGAGCAAGGATGAACTAATGAAGCGCAACAGCATGTTCTGCAGCGAAGACAAACCAGTGTTGCAGTGCACATCTGCTGGTTTCTCCCTTGGAATGTGTTCCTCCATTTCTGTGTCTGAAGGATTGTCTCAGGAGTGGCACCGCTGCTTTGAGAGAGTTGTGCTTTGGCCGTGTGTCGTTCACTCTGTGGGATGGGGTCCGATGTTGGAGAAAGATGGGTGCTGAGGGGTATATATGTGATCGTACCTTCCTCATATACATTGTGGGGGATGTGTGTATGTTTTTGTTTTTTGGGAGGGCACGGGAAGGAGAAGTTGGAGGCGAGGCGGGTTGTGCAGCACTCCTCTACTCTGCCCCTTGATGGACTCTGCTGCCGTGTGTCTGTTTTGTTATTCGGCACTCTGTCAGTTCCCGGTGCTTCTCCTGCAGTTGGGAGTAAACGCTGAGTGTGGGTGGCAGCAGTGGTTTTCTTGTTGCCGCATCATTGCGGCCAGAGATGCTCTTACTGGTGCAGCATGGATGGGTGACGTGGGATGTGCTTGTTGTTGGTTTTTTTGTGTGTTGGGTTGCACTCTTGTGTGCTGATCGGTGTTTCCATGACACACAGCTGCACAGTGTTAACCTTTGTTCGACTGGACATGGATGCATTGTGAGGTCACTTTTCTTTTTAATGGATCTTGAAATGTTTCTTCTTTTCCAGTGCGATAAATCTCTTGTTTGCTTTTTTGTAAATGGATACATCTTTTGCATTCCCTATGGCGCTCATCGGACGACAAACCATCTTTTTTGTGATGGAGTGTTCTTTTTCTTTGTTCGCATTATCTGGGTTCTGTTTTCCCGCTGTTCACTGTGTGTGCCTGGTGTGTGTGTGTGTTCCGTAATGTTAGTAACTTTTGCTTTTACCCATGGGAATGGGATAGAATCCCCAATGTGTTTTAATTGCTGTGACTGAAATGTGAATAATGGCAGGAAGTTCAAGACACACAAACACGCACACAGTAATAACCTTCTCTTTCTCTTTGTGTGTGTGTGGACTGTCATCATGTGTGTGCATCATTCCCATTGCTCGCCCTGTACGAAAGACACACACACACCAACTGCAGGGAATTGTGTTCTTGTCTCCTGAACATGTTCGCATGATGATCACGGCTTTCTTTTCATTTTATTTGTTTTCGTTGTTTTGTTTTTCCCCCTGTGTGGTGCTGTGTTTGCGTGTCTGTTCTGCTGCATATGGTGGTGTGCTCCTCAAGCCAACCAATAGGCGTGGTGCTTTGTGTTTTCCCGCGCCGTGCATCAGTACAGACACGCAGTCCTCTGCAGAACAATTCTTTTATACACCCTTCCCTTCTTTCTTTTTGTGTGTGTTTTCATTATTAATTGGCACTGTGTGTGTCTCTTTTGCGTTTCCCATGCACCTTGTGTGTGTTGGGTTTTGTGTGATAATCTCTTTTTTATTGCTAATTGCAAGCTGCAGGCTATGCAAACACTGAATAATTGGTCACTATACTTTTACCATATAATAAATACTCGTTATGAAACATAAAGTGGATGTGACTGTCTTCAGGCATCGCAGCCACATTAAGTCATGAATTTCTTTTGGTTTTTCATTTGTGCTCTATTATTGTGTCTGCCTCACGCAGTCACTCTCTCTTTTTTCTTTACATTTTTATTTTGGTGAAAATATTGGTGGGTTGTGGGTGTTTGAGAGTGTCCTTCCTATGTGTGTCCTTGTGTGTGTTGGGGTTGCTCCTCGCACCGCCCACGTAATGAAAACACGTTTCTTCGTTCTCGCCTTCTCTCTCTGTTGGTGGTGTCACTCACGGCATGACCACGAGCATATTTCTCTGCCCTTGTGGTGTAGTGTGTTGTGTGGTTTGCTTGAGTGACTGCAGCCTGCGGGGAGGGACTAAGACTGATCCGCTTCGGCTTCACGTAATGGGTCTGTTTTTTTCTTTTTGGGGTGCGTATTGATGCAATGGTTTGATTGGTGTGGGTGAATGCTGCTCTAATTGGGAGTGTCAGCCGTGATTGGTGTGTTATTGTGTGCCGCTGATATCCTGTTTTTCTTTTTTTTCCGTTGCTCTTGTGTTTTCTGTTCCTCTCTGCAGGTGTGTGACTCAGTGTAGGGTTTTAGTGTATGCCTTAGTGCCTCTCTGGCATGGGCATGTGGGTGAGATGGACACTCTGTGTTGCTGGACCGCGCCGCTGCGGATTCTGTGGGGTTGGTGTGTTTCTGCTGGACGCTGATGTGTTTGCGGTGCGCTAACTGTCGGTGTGGCGATATCCCCCGCCGCGTGTTTGAGGGGCTGGAGTGAAGGTGCGGTTCCTTTGCGTTGTTGTGTGATTGGGGCCGCACATGAGTGCACTGTTGGGATTCCCTCTGTTGTGAGTTGCAATCTGGCGAAGTGATGGTGAGGGGCTGGGCGAAGAGAGCATGGAGCCATGTTTGTAGTTTGATTCTGCTCTGACTCTGTGGTGTGTTTGCACTTCTCCTTGTTTATTTCTGTTGTTGTTGATTGGGCTGCAGTTAACGTGTGCGGCTGTTATGGTTGGTGTGCCGTGCCTCCCCGCCACTTTCTCTTTCTCTCTATCACTGTGTGTTTTTGGGAATGTGATGTGAACCATCGAGGCATTTGCATTGACCACAACGTGATTCTCGGACCTCTTTGCGCCAAGCCACCCAACACAGGCACGGGACTGACATGCCACACTTCTTCCCCTCACACACCGTGACTCCTTTCTTTCCTCTCCTCCAAGCAAACTCGCATCCCGTCCTGTTTTGCGCGGCTCACGCTCAGCGTTCAACTCTTGCATTCGGGGGAAGGGCATTCCAAACGCGAAGGCTCACGGCGGCGTGGGGCACCTATATATACAAGCACGCCTGGAGGCTCGTCTTGAACGGGATCGCACTCCAAACGCAGTCGCGTTGGCCTGGTCGAAATTCCTGTCCGACGACAGTTGCGGCGCGGCATGCACTCCAAACATGCACGCCACACAGCAACACACAAACACAAAAACACAACCACTTTTTGCGCCCCTCCCCAAACGAGAGAACATGCATGGGCTGGCATGAGCGGCATGCTTCGCTTCGGCGGGGCTCGAGGGGCACTTTACGTCCCGAGGCGCTGAACCTTGAGGCCTGAAATATCATGCTCAGGGACTTTGAACTTGAGAGAGATAGAAAGGAGGTGAGAAGGAGAGGGGAAAGGATGAAACCCGGCAACCAGTCTGCACGAGGCGCGAGCCGCTCGTCGTGGGGCTCGTTGTCGGGTTTCGCCCTTTACTTTTTTCCCCGCGACGGTGATGAAGCAGACGAAACTGTGGCCTCGACATCGCTGGCGTCTTGGCGGAAAAGACGGGGCGGCGGCGGAAGAAGATGTGACCCCACCGCCGCCTTGGAAGGAGGGCGATGGCGCAACCCCTTCCTTCCCCTTACATTCCCGGCACCCGTCTCGCGTCATTGCGCCCGAGCCGTGGGCAGCACACACACAACCGTGGGTCAAGGGCATCCGAGAAAACCTCGTCTTGAACATGCAACGCGCGCCCCACGTCCCTCCAGGATTGTAGCTGAACACTGGCGATGAGGCGCGCGGCGTGCAAGGGGAACCCCCTAAAGAAGAGAACCGCCTTGCAACGAGGACTGCCGCGCACAGAAAACGGCAATCACCACACGAACACCTTCCCCCATAAGAAGACTTTCCCTCTTTGGCCGGGCCCGCACTCCGGGGGAATTTTCGGTTTGGCGAGTGCCGTGCGTTTGCCGCCGCTGTGCGCTATCGGGTCTCTTTTCGGCGGTGTCGGGGCACATTTTTGCACACAAGCTAACTGTTGTAGGTGGCGGGTTGTTCCGGTGTTTTGGGTTGTGCCGGCCCGGTGGCGTCGCCGCCGCCGCCTGTCATGACTTTGGTTGGGTGGCGGTTCTGCGGCCGAAGCGGGCGGCCTCTACAACAGTTGCCCCTGTGCTAATTTGCTGTTCTATTGGTTGTGGTTCGTGTTTTGGCCGCAGGCGGGGCTTGGAAGCGCCCGGCCCTGCATGATTTCGCAAGCAGAGGCGCGAGCCGTTGATCTGACATTACGGGATTTTAACATGCATTTGGCAGGACCATCGGGCCTTTGCGTTGGCAGCGCAACGGTTAACGAACATCATGCAAAAAGGAAGGGCGCGTTCGGATTCGTTGGTTGCGGAATTTGGCGCCATAGAAAAAGTTTTACGCCCACACGGTATGCGTGCTACTCGGGGTTGCTTGGCTTCAGAGGGCGGCCCAGCGGATGGAATATCTGGGAGGGAAAGGGTCAAATAATTAGACGTGGCGATGGGGAGGGCAGGAGGCGGGTTAAAAAGGGCTTCTCGGCACCTTCTTTTCGTCAGTTCTGTTGTTTTTTGGGGGTATTTTTTTATTGTTTATTTATGGCATCGGTGGGGTGGATAACGTTCCACCCGTCATCCGATATGGTATAACGGTTAGAACACCTGGCTTTCACCCAGGAGATCCGGGTTCGATTCCCGGTATCGGAACCCTTTTTTCACCGATGAGAAAAATAAGATTTTATCATTTCCAAGGAAACTCGAGCAACGCTTTTTTGGTTTACAGTTTTCTTTAACTACACTAACTCTATTTTCAATGTCCGTGCCATCGTCCGTGTGGCTCAATGGAAGAGCATCTGACTACGGATCAGAGGGTTGCAGGTTCGAGTCCTGTCACGGATGTTTTTCCTGATGATTCTCTGGCGTTTTTTGTGCGCATCCGGTCCATGCCGTGGGGAGCTGACGCGCGGAAAGAGCGCCATTGGTGGAATTGTGTGGTGGGAGACCCGGTTCCGCAGGCAGAGGTGGGTCTGGTCTTTCCCCTCGGCGTTTGCCCATGTCGGAAACGGTGTTACGAAGAAAGTCAAAGAAGACCTGTCGCTAAAAAAAAAAATAAAAAAGGATTAAAAGGTATTCTCTAAGTCCAGGGTTATTGTTATAGAACGTAATAAATGGCTGCGGTTCTTCAATAGCATGAGTTACACTTTAAATTTTAAAATAAAAGGCCAAATAAAGTAATAATGGTACACCCCCAAAAAAAATGTTTCGGGGTTGACACGTCGAAGTTGAGAGGAGCAAGAGCGCAGAGGGGTTGCAAAGACAAAAAAATAAATAAACAAATAAATAAATAAAACGTAATTATCACTCTCACGTCTTGCCGATTGGCGCTTCTCCAAGAAGTTTCCCTACCTGCAGCCGGAGATGATGCTTCCACTCTGCATCGGCTACATCGCAGCTGGTTGAGTTGCCGTTGTGGAGTCCGAGAGGCACCCGTTTCACAATCTCACCCATCTGCGCCGCTGAGAGAGCACCACTGTCAAAGGCCGGTTGCGACAACTGTCCAAGGTATTCCACCACTGTTCCTCGATCTATCCCTGCTCTCTCTTTGCTCCCATTTTGCTTTTTTTGTCTCAATACGCCGTTGCTGTTTCGTAAACAAATCTGTCTTTTTTCTTTGGATCCCTGGTTTCACGCCACACTCTGGTTTCGCAACCTTGGGCGACTGCAAACGATAGGTGGTCTCATGTAATATTTCATAAGCAGCTGATCTAGTTTTGGAACGTGAGTTTATTGGCGTGGACGTTCGATGGCGAAGGAAGAGAGTTTTCTGCGCCTGTCGTCGCGCTGGAGACTGAAAAAGGTTTCACTCACCCCTTTTCTCAACCTCAGAAACAAAAGAAACCATACGTCTTGGAGTGGATATTGGTGTTTCATTCTGATTTGTTGATATTATGGATCTTCTTTTCCTTCTTTTTTCTTCTTCAACCACTTTCTTATGATGGCTATTACTGCTACCCTGACGTATTATTTGAGGAACTGGGTTCGTCTCATTTGAAGGATCTTCATGATACAAGAACCGTTTTATGTACAAAGACTTGGTACCTGTCGTCTGTCGAAAGGGCATTTTCTTATCATTAAATGAGTCATTATACTGTATAAAGGACTTTCTATCATTTTCTCTGCCGTACTCATTATGGTCATTCATAGCGTTATATGGACTAATCGATGTGGACTGCGTATTTGGCGGAGGGATTGTAGGAGGAGGAGATGATGACGGCGATATCAAAAAATCTTTAGGGTATTTTTTTACTAGAGAAACGTGATGCATGAGTCCCAAAATAAGAGACTGTTGTAATTGCAGTAAAAGTGACATGAAAGCATGTTCTTCACTGCGAAGAATCTCCTGTCGCTCCAGAGCCCACTTCTGCATAAAATCATGCATGTCAAGAGCATGGTTCACAAAATCTAACACAGATGAGACAGGTTTGATAGCAGGGATAGGAGTTAGAACGTCTGCAAAAGAACCAATATCATCATCATCAGAGACCTTTTGGTTATTCGTAAGAGGAGATAAATTTCGCTTTGGTAGTTGAGGTGGTGTTTCTGTTTCATCAGGATCTATCGATTCTATTTGCTCACGCAGCAGAATAAGAAGTGTAGCATCCTCATTATCCACCCACTGCTCATCCTTCCCTTTATTTTCACCCTGGTAAATTTGTTTTTTTTCGTGTTTTTCTTGTTGTTTGGAATCAGTGGGAAGAGTCGATAAAAGTCCATCTAGTACGACATCACTATTCACATTGGGAACCGGAGAAGAAATTACTCTTACCATCTTTTTCTTCCTCCCTATTGTTCCATTCCCAACATCACACGGTGGTACTCCTCCTGTAGTATTTGACTGAAGTGGGATTATACGACGACACTTTACGCCATGACTAGAGACAAGTGGTGTAGTGAGTGTACTATTATACCCAAAACCGTTAGTGTTATTGATATTAGTATTCATATTCATATTTTACGGCGGTGCAGTGAAAGGCCATGAAGAGGAGCACCACGATAATGATAATGATGATGAAGAACGTGATGGTGGAACGGGTTTCCTTGCAAAGGGAGTTGGATAGTAATAAATATGAGCATTACATGCATCACCAGTATCTACACTAGGCCCATCCAGTGTAAAAGGAGAAGAGGTAGTTAATATTGGATGCACACTTGTTGAATTCTTCTTATTATTATTTACCCTTCCTTCTTCTTCTTGTTGTTCTGACTCTTCTTGTTCTTGATGCTGTCGAGTGGTTTCCTTACAAAGAGAGTGCGTTTTCTTGTTATTGATGTCATTACAATCATTACTGTTTTCATGGCAACCACCTTGACTATTTATATATGGAGAGGCATGGGGTTTTTGTACGATATGCATTAATTGTAGTTGAACTACTTAAGCCACAAACTCTGTTGAATAACGCCGTACACCGAGATTGGCGGAACTCATTAAAAACAATAATGTCTGTTTTGCTACAAACGCACATTGTGTATCTGTGAGAGATCCACTATTGTACACCGGCTGAAGAAGGGATTTAACGTATTTGAGTACTTCATCACGGGTATAAAGAAAAGCATCGCATGCCTCATTGGTTGTGTTTGCAAATTGATGATGAGGAGGCGTTACTATGCTCATGTCTACTCTAATTATTCTTCTTTTTTATTTATTTATTTAAATAACTTGTTTTACTTTTCAGATTCTTTTCTTCTCTTTTTTTCAGTATATATATATGCGAACTAGAAAGAAGATAATGCATTGTTGTGTTTGTGAAAACAAACAGAAGTGAGAAATGAATGCAGAGAAAATAGAGAGAAGGAGAAAAGAAAGAAAAAGACAAAATAAAGATCAGAACGTACATATTACAAGTAATACACAAACAAAGAAAAAAGTACAAATAAAAATAAAAGAAGAATAAGGTCAAAGAGATATAAACTCTAGAAGAACAAAAAAGGGTGAATGAAAATAAAGGTAGAAGGACTGAAGCAGAGGCAGATAACAATAATAAAAAGAAAAAGAAAGAAAATCGAGAACAACAATCACAACATGTTGCAGCAATAACAATAACAACAACAACAACCAGCCAATCAGAATAACAAAGAGTCATCCATTATAGACTGTTTGTCCATTACATATAAATTATCTACCTGTTGCTGCCTATATATATATATATAGGATTCTGTGTTAATCAGAATAATACGAGAATGGTGTAAGTAATAATAATAATAATAATAATAATAATAATAATAATAATAATAATAATAATAATAATAATAATAATAATAATAATAATAATAATAATAATAATAATAATAATAATAAAAAGGAAACAGAGACAAGAAAAAAAAAGAAAGAAAAAAAAACATATTTACTTTATTTCTCTGTGGATAAGCAATTATACATCATACCCTACACCTCCATACGAATTTTTCTTCCTCGTAATCACAGAAGCAAAAAGGAAAAAAACAACAAAAAGAAAAAAAAGTATTCCCTTTCTTTTTTTTTGATTTAAATTCCTTTCTCTACTTTCTCTTTCCCATTTCTTTTTATCCATTTCACCCTTTCAATTCTTTTTTTTATAATATCTTCTTTGCCTTGCTTTCTAGATAAATATCATTCAAATATAAATAAACTTCAACTACTCCTCCTCCTTCGTTCATTCGCATAGCTTACATCTAATAAGAGATTTTAATAAAGCAATAAAAATAACAGTAGCGGTCGTCACCATCATAATGGTAGTAGCTACATACATGAACTACTACAAGAATAAAATAGCAACAAAAAGACATCTTACGTTTCTATCTATCGCCTGTTGTTTCATTCGATTTTCTCTTCACACACATACACACATAGATAGATAGAGAGAAAGAAAGACATATACAGACAGACAAAGAAAGAAAGAGAATACATAGATATAGATATTGATAGTGGGAGAAAGAGATCTCTCTTTCTCTCTCCTCTCTCATACACACAAACAAAGAACGAGACGTATACCTCTTCAATTTTTCTTCTTCTTATTTCCTCCTTTTATTATTTCCCTCCATCTACCCCACACACAGCTCATTATTAATAAAAGCATGGAAACTATACACACATATATCTACTATTCCACGCCTTCTTTCTCATTCTCATCATTCCTTCCCTTTTTCTTTTTATTTCCTTATTTCTCTATATATATATATATATCTACGGCAGTTGTGGACGTTCCACAGCGGACGCCACTGCGGCAGATGCTGTTTGTGTCATAAATCGATCGTAAAAGTCATCCTCCTCATCCGAATCGCCACTTCCCGTCGTTCCATCCAAATCATTCACCGCCGCTGCCGCCGCCGCGGCGGATTGTCTATCGCCGAGTTTCGTCATAATATAAATATGATAATGCCCAGTTGGTTTGGCGGTGCTGGTGAACATGGGCTTTTCCAGCGTCCGGTGCTCCACATCAAAGAAGAGTTTACGTCGACGGAAGTGGTCTATGCGGGTTTCTGGTGAGCCGTACGAAATGGAAAGAAAACGACCGCCCTTCTTTAACAGACGTGATAAGTTCTTTGTAAGGGTGTAGAGATTGTGGAAGGAGTTATGTCCACCGAGTGTAGCATCCACCAGACCTTTTTCAATAATAAAATCATAAAGATAATCATTTGGGCATAATAAAGGGAGTAGTTTCTCTGGTGGGGTTTGTAAGAGATCACAGGTAACCCATACCATTTCATCCATGCCTTTATAACGTCGCTGCATTTGGGTAATCACAGTTGGGGAAACATCCACATTTGTGATTTTACGAATACCCAATTGCTCATAAAGACCAGCGGAGAGGCGACTGTTGCCGCAGCCAACCACAAGTACACGAATTTGCTCCGCTGGTTGAAGTAATGGGCGAAGAATGGGCTCTAGTGTGTCAAAGGTAACATACCAATCAAAGGTGGTGTCGTTACTGCGATAACGTTCCTCCCAGTATTCCGGATCAGCGTACTTGGACATATTTATATATTTATATACAAATATATAAATAGATTGGTGTGTTGGAGAGAGGTGGTGAGTGGTGACTAGAGAATGAAAAAGAAAGAAATAAATGGGAATGAGAATGCGTGTATTTGTAATGGAAAAAAAAATTATATATATATATATATATATATATATATATAGGCGTGAGGAAGAAATGCAGAAATTTTCTACAAAGGAGCTAAAAACCAAAGTAAACAAGAGTACTGAATTACTCTGTTAATGTTTTATTTTCTAATTTTCTGTTTGCGCTGTTAGTGCGCTTCTTATTGATACCTCTTTCTCTCTCTCTCTCTCTGTATATATATCATGTATTCATATAATATCTGTAGAATGGAAAAGGAGGAGGTGTGTGTAATGTACACAGAATAGTCATCTCTGTTATTTCACTCTCTTTCTCATACACACACACAAACAACCGACCTTCTTCTCTTTCTTTATACAATGCTCATCTTCACCACCACATTCCAAGGAAGATAAAAAGTACCAACAGAAGTAAAAGGAGTAATTTCACAGAAAAAAGAAGAATAAATAAATAGATAGAAAAAACAAATGAGTCTGCATAACGGTAATGAAAAACAAAACAAAAAAAAGGTTCACAGGCACCATGCTATCATTATTATTACCACTGCATCTGTCGGCAGTCATATCATAACTAAAGCCGATAGTAATAAATACTAACGACATTAATAATAATGATAATGATATTGGTAATTCTAACAAAAGCAAGAGCGGTCCGCCGTTGTGCTGGCTCAATTAGATCTATGAGTTCAATAATCATTACAAAAAAAAAAAAAAAGAAAGAAACACCCAATTATTTTCCCTCTGGTTCTCCTTATATATGTTGCTCTATTACTATTTATTTCAGTTTGTGTTTAAGACACATAAATCAACATTTCTTTCCACGTTGAGGGGCTTACATTGCACTTTCCCTTCTGAACAGGAACGAGAAATAAATAAGAAAAAGCAAAAAAAAAAACGGATATATATATATATATATATATGAATCACAATACAGGTGAAAAGAAAAAGAAAGATAAAAATTAATAATACAGGTAATGTCCACAGAAAAATAAAAATAAAACTGAGCAAAGAACAACAATAATAAAAAAAAAAAAAAGACGGATGATTACAAGAGTCGTTCTGTTCCTTGCTTTATTTTACCAAAAAAACAAAAAATTCCCTCATATATATATCACCCAATTCCTTCAGCTATCAATACCAAATAACCACCACAACATCTATAGTCAAAGTAAAAAAAAACCAACATTCTCGACACAAGTACAGGAAATAATAAACACAATAATAATAATAATAATAATGAAAACAAAACAAGAAAAAAAGCACTAGGGGCAATAGCAATGTAAACTGTAGAAATATGGGTTTCCATTACATTTCCCACCCCCTCCCGTATATATATATATATATTACACCTTCAATAGAACTGTATCCGCAGCTGCCAAAAGACCCAATTCCACATCTCCACTTGAGGACGGTTGCTGCGCCAATACAAGTTGCTTTGATGCAAGTGCTAAAACATTCGCAAATGTACGGGCCGCCTCCCGACGGTGCATTCCACGACAAACTTCCTGCAACAAACACCGTTCACGAGGGGCGGTTTCTTTTTTCGAACGTTTACTTGGCGGTTGGGAAGTTTTTGTTCCCAATACATCACGGATGCGCTTTAATGTCGTTATCGCAGCGGCTGAGAGTCCACCTTTGCTACTCTGATTTCCGTTATTATTATCATTATCATAATCGTTAATCTCATCCAATCCACGTTTACGGTTCTCAAGAGCCGTGTTATTCATATCAAACTCTCCATTTTCGTCTTTATTGCCACGTTGGAGAAACGCCTCTTCTTCCTCTTCCATACCTCCAGCAGGAATTTGCTGAAATGGATCTTCCTGTTGTTGTCGTTGTTGCTGTTGATGATGTAGTTGTGGTAAAATAGATGCCTCTGCCTGCTCTAAAGCGGGTAAAAGAAGAGAAGTGTAAAGTGTACGTAGTGCAGGATTTGGCATCCACGCCAGTGGGGCGGCATTCACAACGGCCCATAAATCACCTTTATTGGATTCCGCCGCTAAAATAGTGCGATCGCGGGCCTCTTGTGTATCATACGGTCCACGACGAGGAATGGCATCGATAATATCACTGCGATCATCCATCCATCGCTGAACTGTTTCCGCAGATACAGTTGTGGCAGCCAAATCCAATATATTCGTAGGACGTGTTTTTGTTTTTTTCTGTTGTTGTTGTTGTTGTTGTTCATCATTCATTATATTCGGAATAGCTAACGGGTCCTCATTTCCATGTGAAGGCATCATAAAGTCTGGAAGCATCGTTGGATCATCTGGGAGGGGAACGCCAATATCGAGTTCGTCTGCTGGAAGCGGAAAACCTGCGAGATCGCCAAGAGCAGCAGTTCCTGCTGTTAAACCACTACTACGTGCCTTTTCAATACTTGGAATACTCGACTTTTTACTGCTGCTGCCACTGCCACTTACACGATCTCCAAATGCCATAAGATCGGCACGCATTTTGGCAATCTCATCATAGTCTTGTTGTGTGGTGTGAAGTTCTTCCACAGCCTGCGAACTCGGCTCCAACGCATACCACGCAGAGGCGAGCAGCCCCGAGGCATCCCTCTCACCCCCCGTCCCATTAATATTAATATTAATATTATTATTATTATTATTATTATTATTATTATTAATATTCATATTCCCATCCATAGGTGTCATACTGTTTCTCTGTAATCCACTGCCGCCCTGCAGGAGATCGGCAATCGCATCAAAGCGGGCCTCCAACGCCTCCGCGTCTGTTTTCCCTGTTGCAACAACAACACCCGCAGCGGCTGCGGCATTCGCAGAAGCACCACCACTCCAATCAAACGTTACCGCCTCAATATCACCACCACCGCTTAATAAGACACCATCCAGTAATACTTTAGCACCAGCAGAAGAAGAAGAGGCAGTAACACCTGTATCATGTTCTTTACTGTTTGTATTACGGATACTTCCACCACTAGCTGTAGAGGTGGATTTTGTTGTGAGTGTTGTCACACGCAGAACGAGCGTTGCATCCAGAGCATCTTTTAACAGATGTTTTACTTTTAGGGCGTAAATGCGAACAACACCAACGAGTAATTCACCACTGGTACGTAGTGCAATAGGAACAGCAGGTTGTACAATATCCACCACAGATTGACGGAGATCCACCACACGTACTTCATTGCGGGTTAGTCGACGATCCCAATGGGCGGCAAGCCAAATTTTAGCCAATGGGCCTTTCTTTGTTAAAACATAGGTTGAGAAGAACATCTTTTATTTATGTACTTGTTCCTAGCCTTTGTTCTTTCTCTGTTTCTTTCTTCTTTCTTTCTTTATAATGCCTTAATAGCCTAAAGGTCGTGTATTTTCCTCACGAAAATGACTCTTATTTGCAAACTGCTTCTTCCCTAAGGACGAATTATTCACCGGAAGGAATAAATAGGAGAGAAACAAAAAGAGATGAGACACATACAGTTAAACTACTCCAACAAAGATCGTCAATCACTAGACACAAGAAGCAACCCAAAGAAGCAGTAAAATCAAAATAAAAAGCAGTGATCATAATGTTCATCAACATTTCTCTCACTAATTACCCTTCTTCTTTCTGCTACTACTACTACTACTACTACTACTACTACTACTACTACTACTACTACTACTAATAATAATAATAATAATAATAGTAGTAGTAGTAGTAGTAGTAGTAGTAGTAGTAGTAGTAGTAATGGGTATTTTTTTTGTTTTGTTTGTGCTTTCCATTTCCATTTCCCTTTTTTTGTCGTGTAATTTTTTTTTGGGTTTTTTCTCTTTTTCTTGTTCTTGCGCCATTTCATACAGAATCGAATGTGTACGCATACATGCAGAGAAACAGGTTTATGGAAATGGAGCATACACACACACACACAAACACAAACACAAACAAAAAAAAGAGAAAAATAAAAACAGAAAATAAAATTCCTTTACATCGAGTCATCATCATCAGCAGCAACATCCGGTACATTTCTTTTTTTTTTCATACGAAAAAAAATAGAAGATAAAAAAAAAGGGATTGCTTACCACTGACAAGGTAAATGAAATCCAGAAAGAAAAGAACGTCTCTTCCACGTTTTCCTGTCATAATATTTTTTTTTCTCTCTTATTATTCCACCATCTATTTTCTAACAACTACACATACTCTTCATTCTGTTCACAGTTCCACGTGATTGGTTTTTTGTTCCTTCTTTCCGTTATTCTCCTCTTTTTCTTTTACTTTTCCTCGTGCTGCCTCTAGCCTTTTCTTTCGTTTTTCTCTTTGAGTTCTTCTTATTCTCTTCTCTTCTCGTCACAACCAATCAGAGAGAAAGAAAAGAAAAACAAAAAAAAGAAAAGAAAAGAAAAAAAAAACTATTTACTCTTCTCCATTGCCTTCCCCATCCTCCTCATCGGCGGCTTCTTCTGCGAGTTTCATGGCGGCACGGGCATCATAAAGTGGCTGCAGTTCCGGCCGCGGCTCCGGCTTTGGCGGTAATGGCGTTGGTGGTCGTTGTTGTCCCACTGTTGCGATTGGCATTTGACTGAGTTGTTTACGTCGCAATAGTGCAGTTGTGGCAATAACGGTAATAGCATCTGTAGATAAATGCATCACCTCGTGCAGTGGGACTGCGACATAACTACAACCCTCTGTTAGCGGATTGGCAGAATTATCTCCCCCTTCTTCTTCAGATTGTTGTTGTTGTTGTTGTTGCTGTACTTGCTTTGGATCTTGTGAAGATGAAGTAGTTTTTGTTGTTTTTGGTGGAATGGCGGATGCCACTTCAAGCTTCTCTTTAAGCGTTGCAAAAGCCTCTGAGTGCCACTGTTGTACATACATCATAACATCCTCTTCCGCATCGCCAATCATTGGATTACTGCGTAATGGTCGAAGTAGTTTCTTTGTGGTATGTAAATTAAGTGTAATACGCAGAGGTGCCTGTATGGCACGTGCAAAGGCGCCTGTTATTTCACCCCCCATGGTTATTTGTATTGTAGGCAAACGGAGTTGCATATGACGTTCCCCAGGAGATGTTAATTGTACCGATCGTTCTAGAATAACCATCGGTGTACGTTCCTTCTCCTCTTTACCAGGTTGTTCCACCATTAATAGTAAACGTGTGGTGCGTTCCTTTAGTATAATTGTCTCATCACCGGTTACAGATAAACGAAGTCGTTTCCCTGCCGCATCATGCAAGACAGGACGTAATCGCACTTCCGTTACCAAACTCTCATCCTCTGGATCATACTTGATAGAACACACTTCCATTGATTGTAGAACCACACCTAATGTGGGATTATCATAGACAGAGATAAGAGATTTCATCCATCGCTGCACCGGTGAGAAGTTCACCGCCTTAACGAGATCTGCCATAGTTCCACCATTACACTCTTGTGCAAATGTCACAGGTACACGTCTTGGTGCCTCCACCGTCGTATCCTTATTCTTATGACTCTTTTCCTTTTCCTTCTTCCTTTTCTGTGATGATTGTTGTTGTAATACTTCTGATTGTTGTTTCTGTTGATGTGGGGCAAATACTTCCAGTCGTGGTGGTACACGTGTGGTGCCGTGCAAGATACCAGGATGCCACTCTCCTTTATGGTAATATCCCTCTTGTTGAAATGCCCCATGTTGTGTGGGTCCCAATCGATGTAGAAATACACCAGCGCCAACAGGAACATCTTTTTCAAAGTTTCCAATATAACGCGTTGTACCAGACGCCAATCGCCATTCCCCAGACACAAACGCATTCTCTACAAAACTGCCATGAAAGGAAGATCCATCGGTGAAGCGATAGACACCGTAACCGTGTTTCATATTATGCGCCCACGCCCCATCATAACTGCTCCCATCGGCATATAAATAACGTCCAGTTCCATGCTTCTCATCTCGCACCCACAACCCACGGTAGTGTGATCCATCTGGATACGTAATTCGTCCAATTCCATGTCGTATTCCATTATGCCATTGTCCAGTGTAAATAATACCTTGCGTGGCCCACCAATATAATCCAAGTCCATGTCGCATATTTCCCACATACTCCCCCGTGTATGCATCACCGTTAGGGAAAAGCGCATGTCCAACACCGTGTTTAGCGCCATCACATTTGCGTCGTCCACCATCGTACACGCCGAGTTCACCCACACGTTTTACAACACCCGCACCGCCATCTCCCCACTCATCATGATATTCCGAAAGTGCCTCAAACACCAATTCCTCCGGTAGTGGTTCATTCTCCTCATCTTCTTCTTCCTCATCCTCTTCATTTTCCTCCTCTTCGTCATCATTATTATCATCATCTCCCGCACGTGGTTGGCCATCCTCATCGTACATATTATTTGCATCACCACCATGACGTAAGGCATATGCCTCCAATCGTCGTTGTTGTTTCTCTGCAAGACGAGCCGCACGTTTTTGATCCCGTCGCTGTTGACGCGCCTGGATTTCCGCCGGTGTGGGTAACTCCGGTCGCATCTCCTCCCACTTTGTGTAAATTACCATTTCCGTAGATTCAATGTTAAAACCAAAAGCCGCACGTTTGGCACGTTTTACCAAATACTCCGCAAGGAGAAAGTGTTGTTGACGTGTTGCCCACTGTAGGAGCGTTTGCTGCGTTACCGGATCACGTTCCTGGAGTATGCGTTCAAGTTCCTCATCATCTTCTATATCATTAAGGTAGCGTAAGAGTTTACTTATTTTTGGGGCATTCTTCTTACGAATAACTTCATCCTCTTCCTCTTCTTCTTCAGCAGCACTGTCTTCACTACCTGCGGCGCTATTCTCACCACTGCCGGCCGGACGAACGTATTCGGGATGTACAAATTGCCAAATAAGTGGAAGTTCTGTGGTGAACTCCTCATCTTGATCGAAATCAGACATCTCTTCTTATTCCTTTCGTTTCGCTTCTATTTTCTTTATCGGTCTTGCTTGATTTTGTGGTTGTGGTTATTCAAACTTTCTCTAGTAATATTGATAATCAAACGTGAAATAGATTGGTAGAAGAGAGTTTTAGGGACGTCACACCCTTTTATTTTTCTCTTTGTTTCCCTCCGTTCCCTTTTTTTTTTAATACCTTTTATTTGTTTTTTTCTCCTTAAGTCCTTTTCTTTCTTTCTTTCTTCTGTAGCGTCTGGACCTCTCTACAGCAGAAAGAGCAAAAAAAAAAGGAAAATACCTCCTAGAAAAGCAACAAGAAAAGTAAATAAAAACAAACACACACATAGATATACATATTTATATGTATAGAACAAACATTTACGGGATTATGTATATATATATATAGGGTAGAAGGAAGAAATAAAATAGTAGTAGTAGTAGTAGTAGTAGTCATCACAAAGAAATCAATAAACATAAACACATACATATACACTGATAGATAGATCGATAAAGAGGGGGAAAAACAAATATAGAAACGAAAGTCATTCGTTAGACAATTGTACTGTTTTTAAAAAATAAATAAAAGGAATAACGATTTCGATAAAAGAAATAGAAAAAAAAAAAAGAAGAAAGATGCCTTATTTTCTTCTTCTTACTGCATTTCCCTTCACCAATCTCCCCATGGACCAACAGTATCATCATTTACAATTTCCACACTCCATTTACTCTTTTTCTTCTTGATCTTTTTTCTCTTCTTGTTGGTGATAATACTTCTTCATCCCAATGTGAAATGGGTGTGGACTCTCTCACTAATGTTATCGGAATCTCTTCTTCCTTTTCTCCCATTGAAGAAGTATTATGTGCTTTCCCCACAACAAGAACAGTTTCCACACCTTCACTTTCATTCGAGTGAGAATAGGGAATAAACGGCATCTGCGTAGTGTTTATATCTGTGTTTCCCACTACATTACTCTTATCATCAATTACAAATTCCCTCAGTGGTGGTCGTGGAACAGGAGAGTTTAATGTAGATGCATCCGGTACTGCAAATAAGGGTATTGAGATAAATTGTTCTTCTTTTTCTTTTTTTTCTTGTTGAAGTATAGTGTGGGCACGGAGGTCTTTCTCTCCGTTCATTAAAAGCGATCGTAATAATTCTCTTCCACTATTTAACTCATCACGTACGGTTTGAAGTTCCTGCTGTGTTTGATATAAAGCCGCCTCTGCTCGATGACGCTCATGTGTGAGAGAAGTGTTTATCGCCTCTTTATTATTATTATTATTATTATTATTCTTACTCTTACTCTTCTTCTTACTCTTATTATGCTTCTTATTGGCTTTCACTACTGTAGGAGATGATCCCACCCTCACTGCATGGCCCTGACGTTGAAGAAGTGTCTGAACAGCAGAAGACCCATAACGATCATCACTGATATCATTATACTTATTGTCATTGTCATTTATTATAATCGATACAGTTATTCCCATCTCTATTTACTTTTTCTCCTTCTCCACTCATGCTAATATTACTATTGTCGTTATTATTATTATCATTACTACTACTAGTAGTGGTGATCATAGCTGTAGTAGCCATAGGACCAGGAATATGAGATGCTGTACGATTCACCAATCCATCGTTATTACTATTATTATCATCATCATTCTTTAATGGTAATAACAATTGCGTTAGTGCAGAGAACAGCTCTTGTACGGCTTTTGAATGAAAGGGATAGACACGTTCTTTAAATACACCCATAACGGCGGCTACTTGACTATCGTTGATAAGTCTTTTTTCATCCATCATTGATGCCTATACACACAGAGAGAGAGAGAGAGCGAAAGAGAGAGAAATAGAACAGATACTTTTCATCGCATCTCCCGTAATATATATAAGTTCATATTAAGGGAGAGAATCCATCAAAAAGAAAAAAAAAAACAAAAAAGAAAGAAGAAAAGGAACATTATCATCAATAATAAGAAGAAACAAGAGGTATAACAGAGTGAGGAACAGTTTATATATATATATATATCCCTCTCTGTGTCTCTGCTATTCATTCTTATTCGCACCAACACAGTTCTGAGCAAAAAGGGTGAGAGCTGTAATATTTTGAACATAATACAAATGACTAAATAAATGAATAACCAATTGTACCATCGACAATACGATACACATAGAGAAAAATAAAACAAGTGTCACCGGATGCATTTTTGCATGTTTTTTTTTCTAAAATATATAGACGTGAATGGATTAAAGAAAAAAAGAAAGAAACATTTATCATTTTCAATTCATATACACATAAAATAAAAATAAAAAAAGAATTTGATTGCTTTTCTATTTCTTTACGTTTGGTCCCTTATTGCACGTTAAAATCATCGGAAAAGAGAGAGAAAGAGAGAAAGAGAAAGAGAAAGAAAAAAAAAAAAAACAGCTCTTCACACACAGACCGGCATAATCCATCATGAAAGTAAAGTAAAGAGAATCCTTTATATTATCATTCTTATTATTCTTATTCAGATATATCAAACTCAATCCATATATATATATATATATATATATATGAGATAAGAAAATCCAATAGAACCTACAATAAGAATAAATACTATAATCCATCAGAGAAATATACGAATCCCAATATCCTCCAAACAACAGCGCCCCTTCCACTTTATATATTTCCTTTATTTTCTCTTCTTATTTTCTTATTTTTTATTTTTAATCCTCAGGTTCAACAGGAAGTTGACGTGAAAAGTGTTCCCGCTCTCGTCTATCCGACTCATAATCAAAGTGTTCAATAGGAATACTCTTTGAATATCCCATTTCTTTCGCATCTTTCCCTAATTCCCGCAGTTCAAACGATATAACATCATGCACATCCACATGTGTATCTGAATTCACTGGGGCATAAGACTTCTTTACAAGTTTTAATACCGTTTCTCTTGTTGGCATTGCACTATTGTTATTTATACCATTATTAGTGGAAATAGATTTCTTTCCTCGTACATCACCCGTACTGGCGGAAATACCAAAGTGATAATTTAACGGGAGATCGACATTATCTAATTCCCCACATAACGTATCTACATAAGTTTTTTCCAAACGATACATTATAGAAGATTTATGTCCATGTTGAGGATTTAACTTATTTAATTTGTTTTCATCTTTTTCTGCAGGATTGGTATTATCTTCTACCCGTACCACACGCCGACGACTGATATTCTCACGTGTGATAATAACTGTCAATCGACGTTTGTGGTAACGCACGACAAGTTCTACGGGATCTTCTGGTGTTTTACGTAATAATTCCTCCTGCCCAGCCACTGAGTTTTTATTCTTATTCCTTTTCCATCGCAAATCCTTTTCTTTTTCTGTTTCTTGTTTTGATTCTTTTCGTGCCTCTTTGTTTTCTCCATGTAGTGGATTCTCTGTTATTTGCATACCCATTTGTACCGCACGTTCGGTAGGGAATTGTCTAAAGTCATAACGGCATTGTAATCGCACCGGCAATGATCGAAAGTCCTCCCGCCTTGAATCAAAATTATTTACATTTGATATTTCTGATTCTCCTGCTTTAGATGTTGGTAGATTGAGTAATACCATAATTTGTGGATCATGTGGTTTATGTTCTTTTCCTTTATGATTATGATTATTATTATCTTCTTCACGATGCCCTACAGAGTCTAATAAAACACCAAATCCTCTAAAGTCCGAGTACTTTAAACCAAACATTCTTGGTTCGAATTGACTATCATCAATAGACGTTCCACGGTTAAATACACGCCGGTACATTTCTTCACGTTCCTGCTGGCGTAATAAACGTGCGACGCGACGTTGCTCTCGTCGGCTTTCATTCACAGCAATTCCCGATATATTTCCATTATTATTATTATTATTATTATTATTATTATTATTATTATTATTATTATTATTATTATTATTTTCTTCATTATCATCATTATCTTCTTCTTCTTCTTGATTTAAAAGGAGATCCGCCACTCGGGATGGATCACGTCGAATATCTTCCGCCTCCGCCGCATCGGGATCAATCGGTTTGGTGTATTTTGGCACATGTTGATGATCATCGCCGAGTGGATGCTCCAAATACCACAAGGCCATTCCCTCTCCACCTTGATATTTCTCTTTATTATTATTATTATTATTATTATTATTATTATGACCAGCTTTCTTTTCTTTTTCTTGTTCACGTACAATGGGAAGTGGTGGGCGAATTGAAAATCGCAATCGCACCTCCCACGATGGATGATCACATGGGGCGGTATTAAACGCAAATCCATGATCGCCTAAATTATTTGTCGTGAGTCGAATAAACTTCTCATTTGCTACAGCAGATCCACCAATCATAAAGTGTGGAACGCCTTCTTCCCACCAGTCTGATACGATGGGAGTTGAAAGAGAGTGTTCATGCAAGAGAGGACCCCGAATTAAACCATTGGGAAGATCCTGATATTGTTGTTTTTCTTGTTTTGATTGGGGATCTTTGTTTGTAGGATCGGCAATAACGTCATGTGCGGTGAAGAGAAGGAGAATAAGAAGAAGGAAATAACGACAATAGTAATAATAATATTGATAATGATATTGATAGTGATATTGATGATAATGAGACATGAGGCCGAAAGAGGAAATAGAAATATGGGATGGATTCACGTCTGTGATTTTTGACTCTCTCGTTATTGGTTCCTTAAATAGCTGTTATTATTATTATTATTATTATTATTATTATTATTTTTTTTTTTTTTCCTTTTCTTTTTTTTGCAATAGATATGTGTAATTTATCTATATATATTTCTTTTTCTCTCTTTCCTTCCTTTTCCCTTGTATGTATTTTTTTTTGTTTTTGCTATTTATGAAGTATGTGTTTATGTTTTTCTCTTTCATAATGTGATAAACAACAAAAAAGAAAAGAAAAGAAAAAGGAGTAAAAGAGAAGAAATGTGATATATCGAGAAGGAAGAGAAAAAAAAAAAACACACAAAATACACACAAATAAACACACAGAGCAGATAAAAAACATAAGAACAACAACAACAAACATACAGAGACACAGTGAGAAGTCACTATAGGAGAAATAAAAAAAAAAACATGCAAGCAGAAAAATAAAAGAAAGTAGAATTCGAATCCTTCCCTCCTTCCAAATCACTTTCAAAAAAAAAAGCCTGTTTCCTCTCATAAAGACATATAAATATATAAATATAATGAAATATAATTATAAACAAGTACATGTTTCACAGAAAACCACTCCTTTCATTGATTGATTTATTTCTTAATTCTTTTTTTTTTCCTTCGTGTTCCTCACTCACTTTGTACTTAGTGTGACTTCCTCATAGCGGTGTGGACTCTGAAGATACTCCCGCGATCGCATCTCAATAAGACGTGAAATACACCGTTCCATTTGAAATGAGGCATCTGTGTGATCCATCAATCGTTTTCCCGTTTCCCGTTCAAACTCCGCTAATTTCGCCGTCTTTAACGCCGCTGCCACTCCCGCATCTAACGCCTTATGCGCTGCCTCATATTCCTCTCTACTCTCCTGCAATAATAACGGTTCCACCTCTGCATAAACTACTACCTTACAACGAAACTCATAAAGGGCATCGATGAGAAGTAGAAAACGATTTTTAATATCACTGTTTTCATACGGGAATCGTGGGACGCCTTCAATAAATACGGTATGAAAGGTTTTGGCAATAACTTCATAATCGGCACTAGACATGGCACCAGCGCAGATATCTTTGAAATGAAAACGACAAACGGCACCACAAGCATTTGGTATATGTACATCACGGCCAAATACACGTAATACCCGCTCCCTTGTTGGCATGGCTTTACAAACCTGTAAGAAGAGATCGTTAAACCTTTTATCATTTTCTGCGTTAATGGGAGAAAGATACGTCTGGGCGTCATTTCCACTAAGACGATGATCGGTTTTACTACGCATATCATATACCACACACTGCCGTTTTACCAATTCGATAAAAGGGAGAAAACTCTCACGATTAAGTCCACCAAGGTATAAATCTTCTGGTGGTCGATTAGCTGTGAATACCACAACAAGACCAATCTTATAAAAGGCATTAAATAAACGACGCATAATCATTGCATGAGCTACATCTGAAACTGCAACCTCATCAAAACATAATAATTCAACATCACTAATAAGTCGTTGTGCAACTTCATCAAAAAGATCAATAGATGCATCAGGTGTACGTCTTTTTTGTATTTCACCATTCGGACTATTTTTATTCTTTGAGGAATACTGTATATCATGAGATGTTCGTTGTACATCTAACATAAAGTGATGAAAATGTACACGGTGTTTTTTAATACCTACGGGTGCGTGATTATATAGTAGATCCATCAACATTGTTTTCCCACATCCAACACCTCCGTAAACATACAAACCTTTTACACGTGAAAGTGGATGATATGCGGCACTGCCATTGTTATCATTCTCCTCTAATGCACGTCGTACCTTTTCCTCCTGCTCACGACGTAGAAAAAACGATGGAACAATACCAAGACGATTGGGAGGTCGTAACTCTACTTGACGTGGTTTAGATCTTCCATCTCTGCGCAAATAGGCCTCAAGATCATTATAGAGGCGATCAAATACA